>NC_057387.1:78021024-78223524 GCF_019320065.1 Cervus canadensis | reverse complement strand
GGCACAGAGGGTCTTGTTCATTTCACAACCCAGTGGGGCTTCCAGACGCTGAGTCGCTGTCACTCTGGTCTGGCCGGCCGCCCACGAGTCTACCCGCAGCACAAGGAACTCACACATCTTGGGAGAAATTATCCCATAAACTCCAAAAGGCCGGAGACCCTATTATTTGGCTGCACAAACACCAGGTGACTAACACACTGGTTAATCAATAGCCCAATTTTGTTTAATCCTTGGGTTTTCACATTTAACACCTTTTGTCTGTCCCCTTTTCCATTTTTGCTACACAGAAAAATCAGCCAGTCTTCCTTTTTGTTTTTTGAGGCAAAGAAGGATGAAAGGTTGGGAAGGGGAAGTTAGACTCTCTTGCCCCTTATCTCAAAAGTGACCAAATATTCTGAGCTTGCCTCACATACATCCCTGGACATCCCCCTAGCTCCTCACAGCCTCCAAAAGGAGAAAACCTTATCAGACTATCAGAGCGACTCTGGTGAACAACACACACCTAACTGAAGTAATAATTGTTGAATCATTATCAGTTATAACCCCAACCAAATATGATTGTATATTCAATTGGTTTGGCGTAGATAAATGTATGTTTGTGCAATAAATGCATCTGTCAAGATTTTTTTTATGCTCTAAGCTGGATTTTCATTAATGAAGGAAGTATTAATTTAAATTAAGCACTCTGAGATCTTTATTAGTAAAGTAATCAGCAGCAAATAAGCTGGTTAATCAGTTTATATATCCATATATATCTTTCAGAATCAATGTTTTCAATTGAGACCGTTGCCAAGTGGTTAGAATAAGACAGAGAGAAAACTTGCATGAAATACATTTCATTTGCTCGGCTGACGTCTGCCGAGCCCTATCGGCGTCTCTGAATGCACTCATTGATGCAGTTACGATGACTGTATAAAATGTGTTTAATTGGCATGAAAAGGCACTAACCGAGAGCTGGTGGGGTTTCCATTATCTGGGTGGACATCTTATTTACTTTAGTGGATCCTGAGAGCAAGATGAAAGTAGATGAGAACTGAGATGGGGGTGGGGACAGAAGCTGATGGAGTTTTGGGGTTGGTGGGGGGTGGCGGGTAGGGAGCTTTACAATCATCCGGGCTATGCAAAATGCGGCTTTGTGTTGTCCCTGGTCTCAGGACCGGTGGAACATTTTCTTAATTAGAATCTGCAAAATTGTGAAGCTGGAAGCCCTGTGGTTCCTTGCTTTTTGCAGCTTGTGTTTTTATACAGCCCATCCCTTCAGTGTAGCTCAAAACCCGGGTAGAGGAAAAGTGTCATTTTTAGCTTCAACCTGGAGCCACATGGAAGGGGGCAGGGGTGCTTCTTCTGTCATTTGAATTGCTCAAATCCCTTGAGATACTGTACATGGCACGGTACTGTTCCTTCTGCTGATTCCTGGGGTTACCAGCCCCCTGCCGAGAGCATACTTAAGTCAATATTTCTGTTAATTGTTACATTACAAATTGTTCCATATCCCAGTGGTGGGAGTTCACAGTGATACCAGCTGTGGAATCACAACACCTACACGCAGTCCCAAGAGGTCCCCACGTGCTGTGGGATTTGCCTTTTGAGAATGTTATTTAGTGTATCATTCACACGTCAGCACTAATAGAATAGAGAGAAGACGGCAATAGATTTATTTTCATCCTATCAAATCCTACATGGAGAGGTCTTATTGCCATGTTTGATGCGGGCCTGGCACTTCTGGAGTTCAGTAATGCATTCATATGCTTATACTCACCACCTCCATTTTCAACCCCAATGTCTCTCGGGCAATGTGTCTAATTATGAGCCATGTGAACGATGATTATTAAAAGCTGAGACAGATGCATAAGAGAATATATTTCTTACATTACACAGATACGCTTTATTGTATGTATTTCGTCTGCAGCTCATGGAGAGCTTTGTGATGAAGTATGGTTTCTATGGGAATTATGGGAAGGCTTTAAGTTTCTGAGTCTGGGAAGTTGGAAGCTTAAATAAACTGGCAGGTTGGATCCCTCTCTTCCCTAATCTCAGGGTCTAGGGCACATGTGTTCCGTCAGGCTCTGGGCAAATCATGCCTAACTTCTGCTTGCAGACAGGCTGATGCAAACTTTCCCCAAGTACTGGCTGTCACAGCCAATGGAATGCTCAGGATTCATGAGAAATATCATTAGCTCTTTGGAGGAAGGCACTAGTAATAAAATAAGCCTTTTTGACCAACTCATCTTTGAAGGTTCCCCCCCACATTGGAAATTTTAAAGGGGAAAAGGTAAAAAAAAAAAAGGATTTTAGGTTTGCTGTTACAGAATAATCCTACAGAAACATCACCCCTGATAACTGGGCAACCACAAATCCTATCTTCTGCTTAACCCAGTAGAATCCTGTGGAAAACTGGGTGGCCCGTGGGACTTGCAGGCAGTGGCATCCAGTCTTAAGGGCTATGCTCTCCCTGACAAAGTGGTTGGAAAACTCTCTTTTCACCCCTATTTTTTTCTCTCATTGTTCCCTAAAAGACCTGAAGTGCCATTGGTCACTAAATCTCCCATAAAAACAGTGACTTTGCATTGAAATGTATGTAATGTAACCACACGATGGTAGTGGTTTAGTTGCTAAGTCATGTCCGACTCTTGGGACCCCAAGGACGGTAGCCTGCCATGTTCCTCTGTCCATGGGATTTCCCAGGCAAGAATACTGGAGTGGGTTGCCATTTCCTTCTCCAGGGGATCTTCCCGACCCAGGGATCGAACCAGAATCTCTTGCGTCTTCTGCATTTGGCAGGCAGAATCTTTACTGACTGAGCCACCAGGGAAGCCCCAGTATAACCACTTAGTAGATGCCAGATATACCAAGTAATTTCCATGCAATTACCTCATTTAATTTACAGAACTCTCCTATGACTTGGAGACTTTCATCATGCCTTTTTTTACAGATGAGAAAACTGAGTCACACAAGGTCCCACAGCAGAGCCAGGCATCCCATTCATGACTCTTTGACCCAACCAGTGAACCACTGTTCTCCACCACTCACTAAATTTCAGCTCTGTAAATTTAGCCAAGGAATAACATGATTAGGGCCTCCCTAGTGGCTCAGCGGTAAAGAATGCACCAGCAATGCAAGAGATATGGGTTCAATTCCTGGATTGGGAAGATCCCCTGGAGAAGGAAATGGCAACCCACTCCAATATTATTGCCTAGGAAATCCAATAGACAGAGGAGCCTGGCGGGCTACAGTCCATGGCATTGCAAAAGAGTCAGACACAACTAAGCAACTGAAATACACAATAACATGACTACTCCTGGCACAAAGGTTATCTCTAGGTATCTTAGTATTTTCAAATAGCCCCAAAGGATTCCCCTCCCTCTTCATCACTACCCCATTGGAGTTTAGCTAAATATACTGCTCCTTCATGTCTGTGCTCTGCACTCATTGTCACTGGATCCTATAAGGGATACAGATTCCCACATATGGTCACCCAGATCTGCTTCTAGTTCCCAAGTTGTGAAATAGGGCAGGGTGGTGATAGAATGAGTGAGAGGCTACTACATCCCTCAGTGACTCCAGGGGAGTTGGAGTCATATGCAGAGGGCAGTGTAGGTAGGAGACTCAGCCCTCCTACTTGTCAGCCATATAACTGTGGGCAGTGACTTGACATTATGGTGATTCATTTGTGAAATGGGAAAAATAGCATCTGTTTCATAGGGGTATTATGAGGATTAGATGCGTCATTGTTAGGTGTTTAGTGTGTGATCATAGCCATATGTCTTAGCAGTTCCTGTTGTGATTCCTTGTGTAACTCTCAAAGTACAGACAGAGACAATGCTCTTAAAAATTTGGACTCAATCCAGATTGTCAACTTGGAAAACCAAGACAAGGACGAATCTGTCCACTACGACTGGGAGAACTGAGTGACCTGAAGAATTGGGCTAGTGTTTTGAAGCTATCTAGACATGTCCCTAATATAAATGCTTGTCCACAAAATTGCACAGTTTATTTGTAAGAAATGCCATTCATTCCACAAAAACATTTTGTGCTTCTGCTCTGGACCAGGTAGGTACTAGAGACACAAAGTTGAACAAGCCTAAGGCTTGGTTCCCATTCCCAAAGAGCTCACGAGCTAGATGATGGCAAATAACCTAACTGTACTACAAACAGGGCAAATGTAGTAAATGTCTTGAGAAAAAGAATGAAAAAGGTGGAGGGGCTTAGCTACTTTTGCATTGCTGGGTTTGAACAGTCACTGAAGCTTCCCACGGCAAGTAACATTTGAGTCAAGGCTTGAAGAATGAACTAGAGTTTGCTGTTGGAGCATGGGAGATGAATATGGTCAACCAAACAGAAAGAACATCTTGAAGACATGCATGAAGCTATAAACACTTAGGCTGTGTTTGGGGAACATTCTATGTATGGTGGGGTGCAAATTGGGGTGAGGCAGGCTGTGAAGCAAATCACTTGTTTCCTAATAGACAGAAAGTAATGATGTTTCACTTCTTTGGTTGTAAGCAACAGAAATAAAGGCCAGATGCTTGTGTGTATTAGTCACTCAGTCTGTCTGACTCTTTGTGACCCCACAGACTGTAGCCTACCAGCCTGCTCCTCTGTCCATGGAATTCTCCAGGCAAAAATATTGGAGGGGGTTGCCATTCCCCTGTCCAGGGGATCTTCCCAACCCAGGGATCAAATCTGGGTCTTCTACATTGCAGGCAGATTCTTTACGTCTGAGCCACTCCAGCTGCTTAAGCAAAAGGAAACTCTATAGGAATGATTTGGGGCACCAGCAGGAGGGGAAGGAAGGTGTCGTTCTGCAGTTACTGCCCCACTGTTTCTTCTATCCTTGCTTCATTCTGATTAAAAAAAAAAAAGAAATCCCAGGAGAGAGACTGGCTGAGCTCAAGTCACATGCTTACCTCAGGGTTTTATAGGTGATGAAAGGAAAGATTGGTGGGCAGAGTCTCCAGGACCCTATCAACTTCTAAAGTAGACAGCACGCTAGAGGGCACCAAGACTATGAGTAATCAGGAAAAAAGGTAATTCCCCCAAAGGAAATCAAAGTGCTGATAGGAAGGGCAATTATTTGATGGACAGACAGCTGTCCATTATAAATCAAAATAACAATAGCATCTGTTTATTGACCATATGTCATATATTGTGCTGAATATGTATTTTTCATATTTGTTTTGTTTAACCCTGATAACAATTCTTGGAGTAGGTGTACTCCCACTTTATGGGACTGGGGTAGGCATATCCCATTCTTACAAATGAAAAAAAATAATCTCAGAGAGATTAGGTCACTTTCCCAGGGTCACACAACTAGTGAGGGAGCAAATTTAAATTCAGACCCAAATGCCTCTTCCAGGGGATCTTCCCCACGCAGGGATCGAAGCCGCATCTCTTATGTCTCCTGAATTGGCAGGCGGATTCCTTACCGCTAACGCCACCTTGGAAGCCAAAGAACCACCATCAATCTGGGGGGCCCAAAGAGCCACCTCATAGAAAGGAGAAAGTTACTTTGCTTACAGGCTGTGCAGACCAGCTGAGAAGCATTTTCTGCATGTGGGCTGAAACCTAGTCTCTCCAACACTTGATGGGTAGCAAGCAAAACCACAAATCAATTCATTCCAAAGCAATTTACAGTGTTGCTTCCTTTTGAGCCCCAGGAGTGGAGAGGTACACAACCACGGGCTCTGAAGCCTGTTGTTTTAACTAATGACTGAATAGGAGCTTCTGCAATCCCTGAGGGCAGATCTCCGGGATTAGAAAAATTCCAGATGAATTATCCCCAGAAGGTAGTGGGGATCACTTGCTCATCTCATAATAACATTTCCCAAAGTACTGGGCCTGACATCCTCAAATCTACACCACATATTCAGTATAAGTAGGGAAAATTATTTATTCACACTGTCTAGTCACCTAGTCAGCCAGTGAATCATTAATCTAGTCTCTAGGGCTAAATGCTTACAAGTGTTATTTAATCTGCCTAAACAGTGCGGGTAGGCATATAGGATTTTCATTTTATGCATAAAGAACTGGCATCTCAGATAGGTGGAGCAACTAGTTTAAGGTCACACAGTAAGTAAGAGACTCCTTCCCGGTTGCTATGCATTGTTCTGAGTCATGAAAAGTGAAAGTGAAAGTGAAGTCGCTCAGTCGTGTCCGACTCTTTGCGACCCCATGGACTATAGCCTACCAGGGTTCTCCGTCTATAGGATTTTCCAGGCAAGAGTACCAGAGTGGGTTGCCATTTCCTTCTCCAGGGGATCTTCCCGACCCAGGGATCGAACCCGGGTCTCCCTCATTGCAGGCAGAGGCTTTACCCTCTGAGCCACCGTGAGCACTCAGCAAATGTTCACGGACCTGAATCTCGTCACAGATTTTGAGCAACAGTGATGGCTCTGTACCAGTCTTCACAGATACCTTACCTGAATCATCCAGAAAGGATCTACATTGCCTCCTGCCAGGAAAGGATACCTGAGAGTTTCAGGGTTTCTTCTTTGGTTGTCTGTAATTTTCTCAGATCTGCCCTCCCAGATGTCTTAACTTCATGCTCAGGCTAACTTTCTCAAACGCAGCCAAGAGGGTTGTTAACAGCAGTTGGGGGAATACAGCTAGAAGGGAAGAGAGATAACCTTCCCCTTGATTGTCCTTCCTATTGGTATGATGAGGTCAATTTAGGTCACAGATCCATTCCTGAACCAATTACCAACACCCAGGGAATGTGGAATACTAATTGGTTGAAGCTAGGATACCTGAGCCAATCACAGACAAGGATGTGTTATAGGCGTCCCATGATTGGTTTAGCCCAGTATGAGTCAGCATCCCCTAAATCACGTAGCTTATGTAGAGGAGGGGTGGGTACTTGAATAAAAACAGAGTTGTGATAGGAGGGAGGAAGAAGGCAACGAATGCTAAGCCACTTCAACGACCACTTAAGTGCGTACACACATCTGTCCTAAGACTGTAAGCTTCCTGAGATCAAAGACAATGATTTACTATTTTTTTTAAACAGCACATCCCAACTCAGGTATCAGCACATACCTGAGTAATCTTTGGGGGGGAAATGAGATGAGTTATAGTTATTAAAATGTTACTGGAAAAAAAATATTACCGGAGCTGAGTTTTTTCATTGTAAATTAAAGGTTTGCACCAGGTAAAGGGGAAAGACACTATTCTCCCTGCCGGATCTCTGTTTGCTATATGAATTAGACCTTTCTAAAAGACATGTTTCTGTCTGCCAGGCTTTAGAAACAGTGATCTAAGAGTCAGACATTTCCTATTAAAGTTTAAAAAACATAGCTTTAAGTCATACATTATATTGAACGCTTTCATATCTCATCTGATTCAGTAGGTTTTAAACCTCACAGAGGTCACATTTTGAAACAGTAGTCACTTTTTACAACATCTCCAAACATTAAATAAAAATAAAAATTATTATGAAGAATATAGATGTCTATAGAGACCACTAACATGACACGTGAATATTATTATTATTAAGGACAGTATTATTTGGAGTCTGAAGGTTATAATGGCTGGCTCATCTCTAAGCTTCATTTTTTTCTTTATTGAATTGAAGAGGGAAGGGCAGATTCTATCAATGCTCATCTGTTTTTTTTAAAAAGCCTATTTAAAATGTGGGTTCTTAAGCTGTGGCAACCTCAGGGATTCTATGAATCCCTAAAATATGTGCAAAATTGTGTATGTGTGACCGTTTTTATCTAAAAAGAGAGGGCTCCTAATTTTTGTTACATTCTGAAAAGGGTTTTTGATTCACAAAAAAAGTTTAAGAACCACAAATATTAGAGGCAAATTCCCTCAAGACCTTAGTTGTCCCAGTGACTGGGGTCTCACATAAAGAAGAAAAGCTATTCCCAGGGTCAGACTATTAACTTAAATTGGTCGCTTCCAGGAAATAGGTCATCCTTAGATTTCTCTTAGGACATTTTAGCTTCAAGAGTTATAGAGTTAGTAGATATTGGAAATGAATGGGGCTCTGTAAGGAAACATCAGAGAAGCGATTCCTCAGCTCCCACATCCGCCCAAGCCCACCCCTGAACCTTTCTTCAACCCTCTCCTGAAGCTAAAAGGGCCTATTCTGAAACTCATCCTCATTGGTGCCCACACTTGCTGTGGACAATGTGTAATTTGCCTCGCCTGCCTAGGGACTTTCCCTTAGTTAACACTTGTAAACAGACATAGAGCTAGTAGTTTACTGTTTGTCTCTTAAAGCTTGCAATTTTGATGCATCACCCACTCAATTATAATATGTAAAATAGTTAAAGGAAAGTAAAATTAGGAAGGGGTTTGGCTGCGTGTGTGGGTGCACATCCCCGGGTGTGCCTCCAGGAATGGTTCTGAAAAAGTGCTATCTGCCTCTCGCCATGAAGCATCCTTGTCAAAGTTGGAGGATTTGTATTGTTAGTTATCTGCTTTTTGTTTCCCTTGTTTCAATGTTCAGTTGCATTTTACTATACAGAACTTAAAGGATGCATTCAAACTTATGGAGCGTGACATTTTAACTATCTCATCTCACCATGATTCATCTCAATTTACTTGCCTCCAAACTGTAGTCTTGAGAAAGCACACCATCTCCAGCTTCTCCAGTGGGTAGAAAACCGTGTTATTGTTGTTTAGCCACTAAGTTGTGTGTGACTCTTGTGAGTTCATGGACTGTAGCCAGTCAGGCTCCTCTGTCTATGGGATTTCCCAGGCAAGAATACTGGAGTGGGTTACCATTTCCTTCTCCAAGAGATCTTCCCGACCTAGGGACCAAACCCGTGACTCCTGCATTGGCAGGCGGATTCTTTACCACTGAGCCATCAGGGAAGACCAGAAAAACGTAAACACCATTAAATGAGAACAGTGTCAGCTATCTTGTAAGCTAGGTTCATTCATTAGATCCTGACTGTTCTCCAATGAGATATTTACCTTTTGAATGGGTACTTAGGAACCTCAGCAATGGTCTCTGCAGTGATTGCTGAATGTTCAATGGAAACCAACAAAGGTTACAGAACATGATGAATCAAAGGATCCCAAAGGAACATGGGGATGTGCTGAACCAATCAGCCTAGCAGATCCTTAACACTCATATTTGAGGCTCCTGTTCCCCAAACAAACTTGCTTCACCCCAGATGACGCATTACCTGCAAAATGTATCAATCTCATGACCCAGGATGTTGCTGCCAGAGTATATTTTACTGTCTTTAGTTGAATTCCATTTTAGAGATAACCTCAGCTGAACTTTGGTGGTAAAAAATCAACTCTGTCTGCACTCTCTCTAGGAGCATCTGCTTCAGAATAGAATGAATCAATAATGAGGTCATGAACAAATATTATTAATGCCTTTTATTATTTATATGGATAATAACATGTCCGATTGACACACAACTTTCTACCTCTCTAGTCTAACATGCGTGACCCTTAGCTCCTTCTCTCTCTCTCTTTCATTCAGTCACAGTTACAGTGAATAATATAGCACAAGCCATGACCCCTTGACCTTTATGAATTATCTGTTTAGAAAGATGTGAAGCCACCTTTTATAGCCACTATAATAGATACTTAGACATAGTGGATCAATAGTGAACAAGTTCGCTGGTTATAGTTAATGGGTACCAAAGGAACACTGTGACAGTGACCTCTGACACCGTGTCTGACAAGAAATCTTTAGAGCAAAAAATAAGGAAGACAGACAGTTTTTAAAATTATTAATGTAGATCCATAGCAAATCATGACAGTTTTCTCAGGTGGAAATAATTCAGATTTGCAGGAAGTCACTAATTCCTGCAAACCCCTTAATTTGGACCCCCCCAAACTAGAAATAGCAGTCCAGTGTTGGAAACAGCTATGGTGCCAGGCCTGACACAAGTCCATTTGTTATCCAAGGAGAACCAACTGAGATTGTTTTCCTGTCAAAGAGGACTTTTCTCTTTATGGAATAGGCTGTCATTTATAATTTTAAGCAGGCACAGATTTGTTAAACAGCTACACGGTAATGGGTTTCTATAAGAAGATCCACAGACCCATAGTTCTGGAAAGAAATTGAGCTTATGAGATATTTAAAAACCTAATGGGAATGGAATATTTGGGGTTTCTTGAAAAGATGGTTTCTGCTCTGCACATTGTCAAGGGAATTTAACAATAAATCCATTGTTGTGTGTCTGAGAGTCTGTTTGAGGCAATTATATTTTCATACATCCTATGGAGTTGATCTTAAGGAAATCCACCAGGGCACCAAGCCCACATTTTCATGTCACTGCACTGCTTGGAACTCCCCAGGGTGAACATTTAACGGGGGCAAGCAGGTTTCAAGAGTCAGGAAAACAGCTGATTTGTGAGTGGTCTTGACGAGAGTGGACTGCAGCATTCCACCTGGCAAAGAAATTAATATACACAGAGTCCAATCCAAAAGAGAGGAAAGGTGTGTGTGTGCAAAGTCCTTTTCACTTCACTCCACATGTACATACCGTATTATGATGTCACACTCCAGTAGCATTGCTCTGAAGTCTCAATGGTCTCCCTGCTGTTAAGCACCATTGAAAACACATTTGTCCTGACCGTTCTTTTCTTCTTATCCCCCTCTCATCTGTGTAAGATGAATCACTCCTGGATCCAGGCTGGCTCTGAGGGCAGAGCTGGGTCCTGACGAGGTAACCAGCCTCCTATGGCTTAAACATTTTAATTAATTTCAACACTAATGCACAAATGAGAGTTAATCACCCCACTGCAGTGCTGTCTAATTTACTAAGTTTATTCATTAAAACTTTCCTTACTAAACTTTGATTGCATGTCATGCTCTTTTGGAGGCTTTTCAGACTGCCTTAAGGGTTTTAAAGTGATATCTTGGGCAGCTGCTGAAAGCTTTCAGTGTTTGCTTAAAGGGAAGAATGGGGAGAATCTGATCAGCAAGAAATCTTCTCTGTGCTGAACAAGGAGCCTTTTAGGTGGCAGGAGGCCTGTAAAAGTAGGTTTGTTTTTAAGCAATATATAAAAAGGAAAGAGAAACTTAAGTTATCTAATAAAAGAAATAAAATCAGTCACCTTAGTACTTGGCAAAACTTGGAAATACATTTCAGGGTAAGAGGCAGCCATCCTTTAAAAATCCAACAGAAGGATAGCAGCCTGTGTATTCATGCGGGGAGAGATATTCATAACAGGTTTGCCAACCTTATTATTTTGGAATCAACATATTACACATCTTAGGTACACAGTTTTGCTCATTAAATGCTAGTACCTAAATTTTTACAGATATATTGTTCCAATAAAGTCTTTTATTTGAAATTAACTCCTGAAAACTACAATTATTAACTCTCTAATTAACAGGATTCAGCATCAGGGGACAAAATACCCCGTAGTGTCAGTTACAGAAAGGCAGTTCTCAGGCTGACAGGTTAAACACTTGCAACTGCTTTTTCAGTCATTGACAATGTTAGTGTCTAAAAATGTACTTCTTCCCAGTTCCTATCTTTCTATTCCCCATTCTGAGTCAGAGAAAATACTTTAAAAGTTTAATAAACACTCCAATAACTTGGGAGGAAAAATTCAAGTCAGAGTTATTAATGAAAGTACCACTTCTAATAGGCCATGAATCAAAATACAAGTTTTCACATTCATTTCCATGTTCTATAAATACTGCTCAGTGTTATGCAACAAGACATGACAAACTCATTTTTAAAAGGTATTTTTAACTTCAGGGAGTGAGAAAGGTTACCCAAATTCATTCTTCCTTGGAAAATGAAATTTGATTGGGAAAGGCTCCCTTCCTTACTTTAGGGAGCATGTCTTATTATTTCAAGTTGACTTGTGAAATATTCCTACTTTCCAGGCTCTTGAAAAACCTCTCTTTAGATATTTAATCCCTGAGTCCACCAAAGCACAACTGAGAGAAAGATGTCAGTGAAAAGAGAGAGCATGATAGCAAAATATCTGAGCACTGAGGTCAGGCAACCTGGCTTGGAATCTTGATTTTGCTATTTGTTAGCTGTGTAACTTTGGACCAGTCATGGGACCTCTCTAAGCATGGTTTCCTCAAGTACAAATTTAGTATTATCAGAGCAGCTATTTCATAGGACTTTGTGAAAAATACATGTAGCATTTGCTGTATATAGTATTTGGCATTTGCAGGTGCTGAAGCTTCCCTGGTGGTCCAGTGGTAAAGAATCTGCCTGCAGTGCAGGAGACAAGGGTTCAGTCCCTGGGTTGAGAAGATCCCCTGGGGAGAGAAATGGAACCCACTCCAGTATCCTTGTCTGGAAAAATCCCACGGATAGAGGAGCCTGGCAGACTATGGCCCACCGTGTCGCAAAAGAGTTGGATACGACTGAGGAACTACACAATAACAGGTGCCAAACATCGTTTACTCCTCATCTAGGAATTAGTATTACCTTTACCCTAATTTATAGGTGAGGTAACTGAGTCACCGACAGTCTAACTTTCCCAAAATCACACAACTGAGTAAACTGAATCCAGAGTTTCAATGCTGGTAGCCTGGCTCTTGAATCTGTGCACTTAACTCCTTTACTATATTATATAATTTAATTATTACATAGATTATTTAATTTACTTATTTACTATATTATTTAAATTAAAGACCATATGCAAAGGACATAAGACCACAGCCCAGGGAAGTGATTAATAAGAGCAATTGTTCACTTTCGTTACTATAGGTGTTCAATAAACGCTTGTTGGCAAGTTGAATAAACAGATTCTGTGAGGGCTTCTTGAAACCCTAGAGTACAAATACTTCTGCTCATGAGCAACTGACACAGAATTGGAAGAAATGCCTTTCAACCCTCATGCACTTCAGTAGCATGGAAATGTCTGGGTGCACATGATTGTGGTGGCTATTTTATTCCTATTTGTAAGGGAGAAAAATTGAATAAAAACAGGAAGTTATCTCTTTCACTATACAAACAAGGGAAAGCTAGACCAATGGTGATCCCAGTCACTGGTTCCTGAACTTGGATGTACACTAAGATCATCTGTGGAGACTTAAAAAAAAATACCAATAATAGGATCTTATCCAAAATCTACTGAATCAGAATAAATGGGGATGAAATCTAGATAGATATATCTTTTAAAAATATTTTATGGAAATAATACATCATATAGAAAGTTGTACAGGTCATAAATGCACAGCTTGCTCACTTTTTATAAAGTGAACACACTCCTATAACTAATGCCCAGAAATCCCTCAACCTCCCTTGTGTCCTCTTTGAGTCTCTCTCCTTCCAAAGCATAACCACTATCCTGACTTCTAACACATTGATTACTTTTTCTTGATTTTTAGTTTAAAACCAAAATGATTCATGCAGTATGTGTTCTTCGGCATCTGACTTGATTTACTCTACACTGTGTTTATGAGATTTGTCTGCAATATTGTGTATAGCATGAGATCATCCTTTTTTGATGCTGTCTACTATTCCACATATTCATTTATTCATACAGCTATGGCTGGACACTTGGGTTGTTCTTTGTGGAGCTATTACAAACAGTGATGCATGAAATTCCTCTATATTTTTTTTATGGATTTTGCATTTCTCATGGATATTTTCCTAGGAGAGGAATTGATGAGTTGAAGGTTTATCTAAGTTTAACTTCAGTAGACTGAGCATGTATGTTCTTTAAAAAGCACCACAAGTGATTCTGAGGAACAACTAGGGCCAAGAACAGCCAATCTTTGCTAGGAGGCCTTATGGATAACTCAATTAGTGTTTACAGTGTTAGAGTATAAGAGACATTTTTAAACCTGATGAGAATGGAATATTTGACATGTCGTTAAAACTGGCCTTTGTCCTTCATCTTGTAAAGGACTTGGCTAACATTAGAGCTGTGAGGGTTAGGGTTGAGGGCTGTGAACCAAAGAAGCAAGAAGAGTAATTTGGTCTATATTTCACATGAAAAATGTTAATACCATGTGTTTGTAGTATCTTGTAAAATATTACAACCCAGAGGCTCTTCTATTAATAGAAGTACCCAGGCAAAAGGGCTTCCCTGGTGGTTCAGCGGTAAAGAATCTGCCTGCCAATGTAGGAGATTCAGGTTTGATCCCTGAGTTAGGAAGAGTCCCTGGAGAAGGAAATGGAAACCCACTCCAAGTATTCTTGCCTGGGAAACCTCATCGACAGAGGAGCCTGGTGAGTCCATGGGGTTGCAAAGAGTTGGACACAATTTAACAATGAATCAATAAAACAAAAAGGGAGCACCATTTCTTCTCCAGACTGCACTTCTGCTTTTACTCCGTCTCTGAAATCATAGAACCCTTCCCCCTCTGCCTAGGATACTTCCCAGGCCTCCCCTTCTTCCCCATCTCCTGTCTCCATGACCTCCTCTTCCAAGAAGTCTTCCTTGTCTCTCCTTTTGTCACATTTGACTGGGAGATCCTTGAAGGCAGGACCTTAATTTACCCACCCTGGTATAGCCATGAATTGTATATTTTCAATCAATGTTCAATCAGTACTGGAAGAGAACTATTCTCAACAGGTATAAAATGATCAGCTTCCTCATAAAATTTCAAAACATTCAGACATCTATCCTGTACATGTTTCCAAACAATCATTCTTTCAGAGTTTTTCGGGTCAATATAATGAGCATCTGAGACCAGGCCCACTGGCCAGAACATGTGTAAGGGACAAAGGTGGAGAGGACAAACCTTATAAAAGCTAGTTAGCTGATTAACCAATGAATTAATTATTAACATGATATACAAACAGAAAAGTCTTTTCTTGGGTTTTTTTGGAACCAGGATTTAGTTCCAGGACTGATGTGATGGGTGAAGCTAATTGGATTTTCTGTTCATTATTAACCCATCTGAGCCAACGTTGTCACAGAGGTGGGAATAGCAGAGATATTCTTCCTTTGGAAATAGTACCATTCCTAAATGGCTTAGAACAAGGGGTTGTTGAACAGGGTTGCTACATATAACTGTGTGCACTGCACAATTCCAGAGTATGAAAGTGAGCCCCTTGGAGTTGAAAGCCTCCTTAACATTATCTGTGAAACCAACACAGGGGGTTATGATGAAGATGAAAAAAGCTACCATGTCTGAAACAGAGAGCACAGTGCATGACAATGATTTACTGAACAGATTTTTCTTAAGAACCTGCACTTGGTGGGGACTCATAGGGAGTATGCAGACACTAATAAAGAAATAGACATATACTGACAAATTGCAGTAGATGCTCTGAAGGGAATAAACCCCAGAGAACAGTGGAATATAACTTAGAGTTGAATGGTAGGTGTGGCTAGGGAAGGCCTTTCTGGGGACTGATGTTTAGGCTGAGCACAGGGATGAGTCTGAGTCCCCTTAGCAGAGAGTGGAAGAAGGTGGCTTTCCCAGCAAACAGTACATACAGGAGTGTGGCTGCAACACAGACAGCAAAGGGGACACTGGTGTGGGCTGAGGTTGGAAGTTCTTAACCCACGCTATTTCCTTCTCCCTTTCCTTGTGTCCCTGGTTCTGTAACTCAGGCATCTGTTCCAGCCCCTGAACACTAGCTGGTGAGTGATGAGATCTGGTGAATGTTCTAAAATGTTGTGATTCAACTATTGTAAGAGGACCTATAAGTATAGGCGCAGTCCTTATGGAAATAGCTGATGAAGCTGATACTCAATTTGGGGGATCCCAGATCCCCTTTCTCCTACTTCTTTTTCCCTGTTAGTTCCTCCTTCAGTCATTTCTTGATGCACTGGTCTGGGCCCCAGTCCTCCCACTGTAACACACTGTGTGGATAATTCCTGGAAACATCCATGCTTCAGATCTCCTCCATGCTTCTTTTTTCTCATTCCTCATCAAATCTGGTCTATTCTATGTGCAGTTCCCTCTGGACCTGGCTAAATGCCTGACTAGCTCCTGTGATTATTTAAGTTTATGATGGCTTATTAGGTAGACCCTTACATGAGATTTGTAATTTTTCTATCTAAGTTGTTGCTTTCAATATCCTGATGAAAGCAAATACTCTTACGAACATTTCAAAGCTTAGTGAAAGAAAGAAATGGGTAAATTTGTGAATGGCTGATAATCCTTAAATCTCATTATAATAGCCTTATGGGGGTGGGTGCAATAGGCAGTAAGGAACTTGGATCCCAGAGGCTGGACTCAGGCCTTGACATAAATTAATTCAACACTCAGAATAGTTTTCTCTGCATGGGTATCTATGGCTTTCCCAGTCACACTGAAGGTTTTGAAGGGTTAGGTGGAAAAAGAAGAGTTGAAAAGCCACGAGCATTGTGAATCCACCAACTGCTTTTAGACAGAGGTCAGATAGGAATTCCTCAGAGGGAATCATCACTGGACCTCATAGTCACCCCCTTTCAGGCTGGGGTTCTCCTGGCATTGACCACTGTCCCAAATTAGAAGCAGTGACTTAATTTTTTGTTGTCAATTAGTACATGATGGGAGAATTGGCTTTCTTTGCAAATATCAAATAGGCAATAAGAAAAGAAAAACGTCTGCCAAACTAGTTGACTTTCCTCATCTGTAAGGTGGGGAATACATAGTACTTTACCTCACAAAATTGTGAGAATGAACAAAAGTAATTAGGTTAAGAGTGTTGAGCCCATAGAATTTACCAAGAAAAGAATGTCATATCTCCTTGTCCAAAATCTTTAGGGCCAGATGTGTTTCAGAATTTTGATTCTGTCTGATTTTATAGGAAGGTTATGCAATGCATATGCTGTATATTGTGTAATACTCCCCACGGAGTTTAAGGAAAC
This sequence comes from Cervus canadensis, assembly GCF_019320065.1. NCBI lineage: Eukaryota > Metazoa > Chordata > Mammalia > Artiodactyla > Cervidae > Cervus > Cervus canadensis. Next base: position 78,206,820 of record NC_057387.1, on the reverse strand, counting down.
ATATTAATATTTCTGTAATCAAACATAGAAACATTTCTTTAATCAAATGTATGCATAGCCCACCAAGTGGAATAAAGACTATAAATAGTTTTGCTTATAAATAAATAGTTTTGTCAAATAAATTGTTAAGACTAAAGAAAAACTAAAACCTTAAGTTTTGCTGCTAAAAGAAAATGAAACTTCCTAGTTTGCAGTGGAAATATATATGATACTCTAGACTGGAGTATACATTTACCTGATGCCATTAAAGATTCACTTACCTTGATCCTACTTAGGATCAAGGTATTCATGAGTCCATGAACAATAATCTTTGAAGTAACTTTTTTTTCTATGTATATACCCAAAGTTTAATCACTATGAAAACACCTGATTAGATTAGAAAAAGAAAATGCAGTTTCTTATTCAGAACACAAGATCTCAGTTTTGTCTGGGTGCTAGACCTCAATAAGAAAAAATTTTTAAGTTAAAAAATAGTTTTATATCATTATGTTTTGTCACTACAGTGGGCTGAATGTTTGTGTCCCCCCTGAAATTCTCATGTTGAAACTCTAATGCCAATGTGATGGTATTAGTAGGTGGGACCTTCTGGAGGCAATTAGGTCACGATAGAGGAGCATTTATGAGCAGGGTTAGTGCACTTATAAGAGAGACTCCAGGAGGCTCTCTTGTCCTCCTGTCATCATGTGAGGGCACAAGAAGTTGGCAATCTGTAACCTGGAAGAGCTTGACCATGTTGGCATGCTGATATTCAACTTCCAGCCTCTGGAACTGTGAGAAATAAACCTGTGTTGTTTATAAGCCACCCAGCCTGGGTACTTTGTTATAGCAGCCAATCTGACTATGACAGTCACCAAAGGGTTTGCACCAAACTCATGAAAAAAAGCACTTTTGTTTTTAGAACATAATGGACTGCAAATAAGAGATTTTTATTATTTCACTTCTGTAGCTCAACTAATAAGATTATTCTCTTTCCCCCACTCCTCACTAGCGAGTCAAGCATCCCCTTCTTTATTTCTTTTGATTATACTTTGAAGTGCAGAAACTGATCATTTCTGATATGTTAACTGAGGACCTGAGAACAGATATGTAGATATAAGAGAGTAGATTGTTCTATATTATTCTATGACAAAACCTAGAACCTCAAAGAAGATTTTAGCTCAATGGAAGAGGACATTTGAGGATAGCTCAATGACTGCTGTGAGTGGCTGAGCTCCCTGCCATTGGAAGCATCCAAGCAGAGATGGCAGCATAACCATCATGGATGCAGTAAGTGAATTCCTGCAATGGGCTGGGAGTTAAGACATGACGGTCAAGGTCCCTTCTGATATAATTCTATATCCCTATAACTCTATGTATTTATTAAGGGATTTAGTCACAATCATTGGAAATTTCATTTCTATTATGCTAGGATTTAAGAAGAATCGGGAAATTATTATTTCCATCTGATCTGGGCTATAAGCAAGCTGGCAGATATCTAAGGCAGTCTTGCTAAAATGTTCTCTGTGGGATGATATGAGTTCTATGATCCAGGACTTCCCCGGTGGCACGATGGATAAGAATCTGCCTGTCAATGCAAGGGATACAGGTTCTATCCTGGTCCAGGAGGATTCCACACACCATGGAACAGCTAAGCCCATGCACCACAACTCTGCTGCAACTACTGAAACCCAAGCACCCTAGAGCCTGTGATCTACAACAAGAGAAGCCACCACAATGAGAAGCCCGCACACTACAACAGAGAGTAGCTCCTGCTTGCCACAACCAGAGAAAGCCCACTCAAAAGCAACAAAGACCCAGCACAGACATAAATAAATAATTTTTTAAAAAGTTATATGATCCAATAAGTGTGGTTAGACACTTTGGTTAGATATTGCTGGGTTAGATGATATTAATATATGTATCTTTTCCAAAGGACTTATTATTGCCTTCAAAATGCTAATATATACCATAAATCTCCAAGAGGAAAAGGTAAAAGGCTGAGTTTCTCAAACTTATTTATCCACACATTTCAATTTAGGATGTATCTGGCAAGGTTTGTCTTCCAGGGAATGTGCTTTGGATAAGCAAGTCTAAACATGTCATGCCCTGGCAGTATAGATTAAGATGTAAAGATCTGTCATATCCCGGTTGCAATGCAACGTATGGGGAGGACAGTGATGACTGAGGCCTATTCCTACACTAAAACTCAAGGAGACTGAATCTGCCATGTTGGCCAAATTAAGTGTTTATTAAGCACTTATATTTTCACATTCACTTCTTTTGAATTCTTTTTCCTTCCTACTTTTAAATATTATGAGAAGTTGTTTGCTAAAGAGCTACCCAAGGTATAGAGGCAGGAGACCAGAGGACAGCCATTGCAGCCCCTGAGTTTGGAGACTTCTCCTAGGCCCATGAACCCACCTGCTATTTGCTCACCCTAATCCCTCTATACTTTGCCAACAAAGGTCCATCTAGTCAAGGTTATGGTTTTTCCAGTGGTCATGTATGGATGTGAGAGTTGGACTGTGAAGAAAGCTGAGCGCCGAAAAATTGATGCTTTTGAACTGTGGTGTTGGAGAAGACTCTTGAGAGTACCTTGGACTGCAAGGAGATCCAACCAGTCCATCCTACAGGAGATCAGTCCTGGGTGTTCATTGAAAGGACTGATGATGAAGCTGAAACTCCAATACTTTAGCCACTTCATTCGAAGAGTTGACTCATTGGAAAAGACCCTGATGCTGGGAGGGATTGGGGGCAGGAGGAGAAGGGGACAGCAGAGGATGAGATGGCTGGATGGCATCACTGACTCAATGGACATGAGTTTGAGCAGACTCCAGGAGTTGGTGATGGACAGGGAGGCCTGGCGTGCTGCGACTCATGGGGTCGCAAAGAGTCGGACACGACTGAGCGACTGAACTGAACTGAACTGAATCCCTCTATACAGCTTCATTATTTGTCATCTCTGGGTACAAATGAGTCAGTTGGAGATCTTGCTCAGATTCTGAGTGGTGGATGAAAGCATTCAGGGCTTCGGTGCAGCCAAAGGTGCCAAGTACTCAAGCCATTTATTATCAGCATGATGAACGCCAACAATAGGTTTATACTGTCAGATTATACACTTAATTTAATTAATAAAAAAATTAAGATCGTCACCATTAACCTGCATTGGCTCAGAATGCCACAGGGGTGATTAGTTAGAACGGCACTGAAGGTTTTATAGTCCACTCTAGTAAGAATTACTTTGGTACCAATTAGGATTTTCCATAATATCACCCTGTGTAATACCCCTATTACAGTGCACATTTTCTACAAGTGATTGAGCTCAACACAGCACAAATGCTATATCACAGGACTTTCCCTCAGCACATGCATGGGAACTCCCACAAATGTGAATACGCTCACTAAGTGAAGAGGAGACCCTGATTTTTTTATATCACACAAACCCATTTCAAGGGTAATGATTCTTTGTCACAGTCTCTCAGAGCAATGGAAAATTAGACTCATATATGACTATGAGGCTTAGGCAGATAAAGGCTCTCCCTCGAACATCTCAGATCTAAAATGTTCCATATTCCATATGAGAATTTTTATTTTTTCAAGACTCTTTGACTTTGAACAGCTTACTTCTAGAGTTAAAGAAAAGCAAAGCATTCAGACAATTTTTAATAACTTTTAAAAAACAGTATATGATAATTCTGGTTCATTGAAGAGAAACAAAGTAGGAAAACACAGATTTAAAAGAAAAAAAGAAGAGTATGTGGAGTTCCCTGGTGGTTCAGTGGTTTGGACTCAGCACTTTCACTGCCATAGCCCAGGGCTTAATCCCTAGTTGGAGGAACTAAGATCTCCCAAGCCAAGCGGCCAAAAAAGAGAAACTGTAAAAATAAATCACATATGATATTATCACCCTGAAAAATCCACTTTTATATACCTTTTCAGAATTTTTCTAAGCAAATAAAATTTTATATTTTGCATATAAATGAGGCCATATTATATATGCAGATTCATTCAACAACAATCAACATCTTGTCAGGTCAATAACTATTTTTAATTTTTTAAAACAGTTTTATTATAGGTTTACCTGTACGTGCTCAACTAATCACTTATTGTGGATTTCCAACTTTTTAACATTATAAACATTAACTGCAGCAAACACCTTATTGGAAAAACCTTTGGGCACATTTTATATTAGGTCTACAGAACATATTCCTAGAAGTGGAATTGCTGTGTCAAAAGTTAGGTAGATTTTAAGGCTTCTGACAGCCCTTGCCAAATCACCTTCCAAAAACATTATACCCATATTTGTTCCCATCAGTATTCTCACCAAAAATAGGCTAAAGAATTGTTCCTTTTTGTCTTTGCTGATTAGATAGATGAAAATAGTATTGTATCAAAGAAACCTTCATAATCTGGATCAGAACGATGGGTGTGATTTGAGTTGGTAAAAAGTAGGGAGGGTCAGGGATAGGGCATAAGTTAGTAAATATTCAAATATCACCAGGCCCCAATTATTCAGCAACATTTATTGAGCCCTCAGGCTCTGCCCAAGGGAGTTTCAGTTTAGGGGAGGGAACGGAGTTTAGGAGAGGGTAGCCCAGAGGTGAGGGATGCCAACAGAGAATATAATAGACACTATGATACAACATGGAAGCGTGCAATTGGAGAAGTGTGCAGGATGTTAGGAGAGGATCTGCAGGCAGGGAAGGCTTCCCAGAGGAGGCAGCCCTGAACTGAGACCTGAGGGAGGAACTGGCCTCTGGGTGGTGGGAAAGGTTGAGGGCGAAGTGAGCCTGGCTTAGCAAAGGACTTGAAGGAGGTCAAGGCAACCCACTCCAGGATTCTTGCCTGGAGAATCCCATGGACAGAGGAGCCTGGAGGGCTAGAGTTCATAGAGCTGCAAAGAGCCGGACACGACCGAAGCAACTCAGCACCAGGAGAGGACGAGATGACCTCTCTTCTTTCTACACATTTGTTCTGACGGCACGCTCTGTGTTCGTCCGTGTTCGAGGTGGAGACACGCAGACAAATGAAAGCTAGGTTTTGGTCCTCACAGGAATTTCAGTTCTAACACGGGGATTGGGTGGCGCCAGCCCGTGTAGAACCCACTGATTTCAGAGGAGAGGAACCTCGTTTGCCCTGTTCCGTCCCCACGTGCCCGGCACGGGGGCGGGGGGCGAGGAAATCTGGGAAGCCGGCAGAGATAAGGAAAAAATAAGGGGTAACCCTGATAAGAGCGAAACGGGGGGAATGAGTGAGAGATGAGTTGCCAGGTAAAGAGGGAAGCAGAGAAAAGAAGAGCAGGCCGAAGAGGAGAGGGAAAGAAAAGAGGAATAAGGGGGCGGCTCCTCTGGGGGAGCTGCGAACCCCGCCCCAATTCCTGGGGCGCTAAACCCTTGGTGCCTCTCCCTCACCTAGGCCGGCTGCCCCCTGCGTCTGTCTCCCATCCCTCGCCAGCCAATGAGATTAGATGGGGAGGAGAGAGGGCCATCCCCAGAAGGCAGAGAGGGCCATTTTCCTTGCTCAAATATTTATGTGTGCAGAGAGCAGCTGCAGCCAGGTGGCCGAGCTGACAGCCAGGCTCTTCTATTTCAGAGGACTTCCTCATCTTTGGTTCTGTGGCCTAACCAAATTGGGCTGCTCATTTCTTAAAAGCATACCTGCTCCTCCCCCAAATGTTTTCCCTTTCACTGCTTCTCAAAAATAAATGATACAAACCTATATCTTTCAGCCAGTCACATTTCCTGGCCTTGGCACATCTGGCTGTGAGGGTCACATCTGCTTAAGTCTCTTCCATAGCCTTAGATGAGACAGCTGGTGTCAGACTCTACCTGGCGTGACAACTTAGAAGAGATGAGACTAGAAATTTGGCAGGAATGTGTGTGTGTTGTGGAGGTGGGGGTGGGGGGTGGGGAGGGGGAGTCATCCTGTGCTTTTTTTTTTTTTTCTTTTTGGTCAGTACAACTTTACAAATACTTTCACATTTTGCTCCATAAAAAATTCAGGACGGATGTTCATTCCCTAAATGTCTTGACTAATTGGATGGAATTTCCAGCAAGTGTCAACTATTTAGGATAAAAAAATATCTCCTGACTTCAGCAGTATAACCCCCAAACTCTCATTAGTTACTCCACTTTATTTAAATATATATTTTTTTCTTCAATGTTTTAGGTGATGGAGAAGATTAAAAATGATCCCATAACAGTCACTATAGTATTTTACATTCACTGACCTTTTGTGTAATTTGATATGTTCCTTTAGGAAGTCAGCTCTGGCTGTGTTAGGTGAAAGCTTGATTTATAAACATTGTGCAGGGGTATGTGGGGAGGAAGTAGGGAGGAGTGTGTGTTTTCTTCCCATCCTGAGCTTTTACCTTTTGCATCCATTCACATCTTTTAGCAGTCCATGAATATATTTTTATTCTTCTTCCCTAAATTTCGCCACATTTTCTTTATCAATGCTCAGCTTGAGAACTAGGGGCAGAACTGAGATAGGAGGCCTTAGGGCTGAGTTGAAAAAAGGTATATTTATTGGAAAAGGCTCCAGATTATAACTGAGGGGGGAGACAAGGGTGTGATTGGAAAAATAGAGCATCAAATCCAAAGAGAAATTTTCAACCAAACAGAACCCATTTCAGGAGTGCCTAGAACATGGCATAGATAAGACCCCAAATTTGCCAAAGGAAGTTTGACTTCCATTGACTGGTACATATTATGTGCCTCCAACTCTCATTATTCATTCAACCAATAAACTGTTCACTGGTGAGAATTACCTGGTTGTCCTCTCTGAAGTATCTTTCTCAAATTATAATGATAATATTCACCCAAATAGCTCTAAATTATCAGTTAGCTGCCATTGGCACATTGTCACAAAATTTACAATGTATTTCAAGTTCATTATCTCATTTAATTCTCACAGCAAGTTCTATGAGGTGCTTGCAAATAATGTAATAGAACTTAATTACATTTGAATTCCCCACTTGGATTGAAAATACACTCAAAGCATTACATCTAGACTCATCATAAAAAAACTACAGAACCAAAAACGTTTTTTTTTCTTAAAAAAAAAAAAAAGCCTAAAATTTACTAGAGAGAAGAGGCTGATTACCTTCCAGACGATGACAGCTCAGCTGATAACTGATTTCTCTATGGTAACACAATGGAATAATACCTTCAAAGTACTGAAGTGGGGTAAAGAAAGGTGGAGCTAGAATCTTATACATAGCTAAACCATCATCCAAAAATGAGTATGAAGTAAAAACATTTTAGTCATGATAGTCTAAAAATGTTTGCCATCTATAGACCTCCTGAAAAGTAAATCCAAAAAAAGTAGGAAGCAAGAAACAGCAGGGAATAGACAAATTGGACATTTAATTAATTTACTTTTCAGAAGTCTAAACTATTATATTCAAGGGAAATAAAATCTCTACCAAATAATAAAGGATAAAGAAAATGAGGGAGGTTCAGTAGGTCGTTAAAGTTTTGAAATCCTTGTCAGGAGAACAACCCTGAATAACTGTACTTTCTACTTAAGATATATATAGTTTTGTACGCACGTTAACAAAGAAAGTTTCGGTTGTATCAACTTTTATTTACTTAAAAAATATCTCAAGAAAATATGATTAACTTTTAAAATTTGTTCAGTCTGGGTGGTAGGCATGTGAGTTATCTGTAGTTTTCTCTATGCTTTACATAATTAAAAAAAGTTAAAATTCCCTCTCTGTTTGTCAGTCTAAAACAAAAATAAAATAGATCCTCTTTCAGGAAAAAAACATCCCACTGGAAAATTTTAATTTAAGGAGATAATCCTATGAATACCTAAATGTGTAAATATAAGCATGTTTTCTTTTCAAAATGTATGATACTGAGAATTAGAAGCAAGCTCCTGGAAGGCATAAGTTTTTTTTTCTACTTTATGCTGTGTCTCCCCAAAAACTAACACAGAACTTATTAAGCCCTCAATAAATATACACTGAAAGAATAAGTAAAGAAATGCGCTAAACAGCAGGCAAGTGGTAGAGAGGTATGCTTTTAGAAAAATTTTCACCAAAAATATTTAAAATGTCTATTCTGACCAAGCTTTGATTTGTATTTTGATATAAGTACAAATATTTTGATTTGTCTTTTTACCCAACTGTGCCAGAATAAAGCCACTTCTGTGATCTTCCCTTGGCTGCAAATTCTTCTTTCTCCTAAATAGGTCTCAGTCCCACCAAAGAGGATGAGCAGACCTTCACTGGCAGCTTAACATTTTTAGCCTTCCTCATACAAGGGTTCCCTTCACCATCTCAGCTGAGTTCCCTCCCCATTTCTGGCTGCCTCCTACGTAAACTATGCCAAACTGTATTTCCCTTCCTTGTCATCCAACACTGCTCCTCCTCTACTTAGTACTTTGGTGAGTAATAATCCGAATAAGAATTAACAGTCTTTTTGAACACCCACAGTGTGCTGGTTATGACTCATATTATCCCATTTAATCCACAAAGAATCTTTGGATGTAGATATTAGTGTTACTCCCATTTTACAGATGTGGAGACTGAGGCAGGGATCAGGAACTTGCCCAAGGTTAGACAGAGAGCAGGTGAACCTGACCCCAGAATCCCAGGCTCCTGACCAGTACAGTAGCATATTCCACCCAAGAGCTAAAGGAAGGAAGAGAGGAAGGGGGAGAATTGGTGTTGAAAGCACCCAGGAGCCTCTTTCCCCACTTCCAGTGCTTCCCTGTTGACTCAGACTATAAAGAATCTGTCTGAAATGCAGGAGACCCAGGTTCAATTCCTGGGTCAGGAAGATCCCCTGGGGAATGGAATGGCAACCCACTCCAGTATTCTTGCCTGGAGAATTCCATGGACAGAGGAGTCTGGCAGTCCGTGGGGCTGCAAAGAATCAGACACACTTCTAATACCAAAACCTGTCAATTTTTTCTCCTCCCAAGAACTAACATTTTTAAAGTACTTGAGTTTGTGTCAAAAACCATTCTGAAGGCTTCAAACATCATATGAGGTGGAGTTGACATTAACATCCTCACATGTGGAGAAACTGAGGCACAAGAAGGGATGTATTGTCCACAAGCCTGGTGAGCAGCAGATTCAAACCCAGGTAACCTGGCTGTAGAGCCACGTTCTTCATTGTTACTCTGGACCACTTCTGGGCAGAGCCCCCTCTGGTCCCTCCTCGCAATCCCCAGGCTGTACTTGACTTGAGCTCTCTCAGTTCATTTCAGTTCAGTTCAGTCGCTCAGTCGTGACCGACTCTTTGTGACCCCACGAATCACAGGACGCCAGGCCTCCCTGTCTATCACAAACTCCCGGAGTTTACTCAAACTCATGCCCATTGAGTCGGTGATGCCATCCAGCCATCTCATCCTCTGCTGTCCCCTTTTCCTCCCGCCCCCAATCCCTCCCAGCATCAGGGTCTTTTCCAATGAGTCAACTCTTTGCATGAAGTGGCCAAAGTATTGGAGTTTCAGCTTCAGCATCAGTCCTTCCAATGAACAGCCAGGACTGATCTCCTTTAGGATGGACTGGTTGGATCTCCTTGCAGTCCAAGGGACTCTCAAGAGTCTCCTCCAACACCACAGTTCAAAAGCATCAATTTTTCGGTGCTCAGCTTTCTTTATGGTGCAACTCTCACATCCATACATGACTACTGGAAAAAACATAGCCTTGACCAGATGGACCTTTGTTGGCAAAGTAATGTCTCTGCTTTTTAATATGCTATCTAGGTTGGTCGTAACTTTCCTTCCAAGGAGTTTTTTAATTTCATGGCTGCAGTCACCATCTGCAGTGATTTTGGATCCCAAAAAAATAAAGTCTGACACTGTTTCCACTGTTTCCCCATCTATTTCCCATGAGGTGATGGGACCAGATGCCATGATCTTAGTTTTCTGAATGTTGAGCTTTAAGCCAACTTTTTCACTCTCCTCTTTCACTTTCATCAAGAGGCTTTTTAGTTCCTCTTCACTTTCTGCCATAAGGGTGGTGTCATCTGCATATCTGAGGTTATTGATATTTCTCCCGGCAATCTTGAGCTCTTTAGCCTCTCTTAACTCAACTACCACAACCACCTCCGGTTTCTATTTCCCAGTTCTTCCCTCCCCTCGCCCTAATTTTACCCTCCATACTGCCACCAGGATGGCCTTTTGGAAACAAAACTCTGACTTTTTTTTTTTCAGCTGGAAGAAACCGGAGATGCTTTTTCAGCACCTGCAGAGTAAATTCAGGCTCCTTAGCACAGCATCCCAGGCTCTCCCCAGGCTGGCTTGACCTCTGTGGCCGCACCACCCACCTGCCCCAAGGAGCCTTGCAGCATTCCTGGGACACCCACATCCTTTCCCATCCTCTGCGTCTTTGCAGACACAGCTGCTTCTGGTCAGAACACACTTGCCTGTCTTCTCTGGCTGGGGGACATCACATCTGCCCTCTGCCATCTCCCCGGCCCTCCTGTGCAGGGGACATCACATCTGCCCTCTGCCATCCCCCGGCCCTCCTGTGCACCTCCCCCCATCAACCACAGCAATCCTTAGGGTCATCTACCATGACTCATGGGGCTTCCCTGGGGGCTCAGTTGGTGAAGAATCTGCCTGCGATGTAGGAGACTGCCTACAATGCAGGAGACCTGGGTTCAATCCCTGGGTCTGATCCCTGGGTCAGGAAGATCCCATGGAGAAGGAAATGGCAACCCACTCTAATATTCTTGTTTGGAGAATTCCGTGGACGGAGGAGCCTGCCAGGCTACAGTCCATGGGATGACAAGAGTCAGACGTGACTTAGCCACTAAACCACCGCCACCGCAGTGACTCACACGTCATGAGAACCTCTCTGGGCACAGAAAAGTCAGGAGCTTCCTGACACATCCAACTCAGTGTGGCTGGAGCTGCTTCTGTCTTGCCCACACACAGAGAGCTGCAGACCTGGGGCCTTCCAACCAGCTGGTCTGCCGCGGTTCAGTATGGTTCAGGATGGTGGGTCCTCAGTGCCCGGCCTGGGTGTCCAGCACAAACTGCTAGACTAGTCAATGAACGCACGGTTAACTTGTAAAATGGGTGTAGCCTGCCCATTTAGATGTGCGGTGAGCCTCTGAGTGCAATCACTGTCTAGTCCAAGGTTTGAGCTGAGGTCGGGGAGGCGGGCAGAAGGAAGGACGTGACCACAGAGAGCACATCCACAGCAATGCCTGAGGAGACTCTGGAGAAGAGAGGTCAGAATTGACATCCTTCCATCCCTCTTCAGGGACAGGTATCATGATGAAGGGGGCAGTGGGTAAATAATCCACCTGCCTGTGCAGGAGACACACGAGACTAGGGCTCGATCCCTGGGTCAGGAAGATCCCGTCGATAAGGAAATGGCAACCCACTCCTGTATTCTTGCCTGGAGAATCCCATGGTCAGAGGAGCCTGGTGGGCTAGAGCCCATGGGGTCGCCAAAGAGTCAGATACGACTAAGTGGATAAGCACGTCATGATGAGACAACAATGAGATAAAGACCCAGGAACCTTGGAGAAAACAAAGGGGGATTTCTGCTCTTCCAGTTTTAAATACTGACTTTCAGTTCAATCCTGTGAGGCAGGCAGGGCAGACTTTACTATCCGCATTTTACGGAGGAGGAAACCGAGGTTCAGAGAAATGACGTGATTTGAAAAGTTATGACATGAGTGGGTGACAGAATTCAGACTGTAATGTCAGTTTTCTGTTTCTAGGTCACAGCTTACTCCTCTGTCCTGGGCACCACCAGCCCATACGATGCATTGTGTGAATTTGGAAGCTGTGGGAGCAGAAGGTTCTCCCTCTGGCTGACTTCGCAAGCAGGACACCATCTGGACTGCTGCCCTCTTATCCCCCATGGCACATTCTATGCAATCTAGGGGTGGCATTCACTCTTGGGTCCTGTTACTCTTCCTCTATCTGACCCCCCCATCACCTTCAGACTATATCCAGTGAGCAACTCTGGCTGGAGGGATGCCAGGCTGGACAGTTAGAAGCTGGCAGTCTGTGGTTAGAAGCCATACTTCCCAGGGTTGACCTCTCGGGATGGCATCTATTACCCAGAACCTGCCTGAACTGCTCCCCCAAAACTCTGTCCTCATGAAGCCCCCAATCTATTTAACATCCCCCCTGTCACCAGTGTCTTCTCTGACATTGGACAGTAAAGGACATGGTGTGATGTAGCGCTTCACAAAGTGTGCGTGCTCCATAAATATTAAATGATGACAGGATATTTTTTTCAAAAACGTGAAGGGTCCCCCTCTCAGAACTCCTCTCTGTTGTACATCTTTGCCAAGAGTGGGTTAAGATGGTCCGTCTTTCAGCAAGAATCAGGGTTTGGAGATTAGTGAAGTGAGAATTGGTCAGGTTTAATGGCACAGATAATATTTTATTTTTATTTCAATTTTAATACACTATCAACATGCAATGAAGTAAGATATACGGCAACACTTGAGGAAGGAACTGCCCTCCAACTTATCTTCAGTTACCAATTTGGGACCCGTTTCTCAAGTTATTTTTCTGCCAGTCTTGAGAATCTTGGAAAATTTTGGCTTCATCAAAATGATATATTGGGAAGGGTAAAGGTCACCTTAAACTTTGCACAAGAAATCAGAGTAGTGTTTGACCATGACACTTGGAAATTTTTTTTCCCCAAAAGATATAAAGAAGCCAGAAAAAGAGGAAAACTTCTTTCTTCTGAACAATGAACTTTCTTCATTCTTTGATGACATCCAAGATATTTATTTTGACCCCAGATACCATTAGATGTGGGGCTTCCCTGGTAGCCCAGCTGGTAAAGAATCTCCCTGCAATGCAGGAGACCCCAGTTTGATTCCTGGGTCAGGAAGAGCCCCTGGAGAAGGGCTAGGTTACCCACTCCTGTGTTCTTGGTCTTCCCTAGTGGCTCAGATGGTAAATAATCTGCCTGTAATGTGGGAGATCTGGGTTCGATCCCTGGGTTGGGAAGATCCCCTGAAGGAGGGCATGGCAACCCACTCCAGTATTCTTGCCTGGAGAATCCCCATGGACAGAGGAGCCTGGTGGGCTACAGTCCATGGGGTCACAAAGAGTGACTAAGCACAGCACAGCACCATTAGATGTACAGATGGCTTAGTGAGCTAGGAAACTGAGCTAGCTGTGAAGACTCTCAGGATTGTAATTCTTTATTTATGTCTGCGGTTCCATTAGATTGGACATCCTTTAAGTCAGGGACCATATCTGATTCACCTTAGTGTTTTATCACCCAGCACATTGCCTGGCACACAGAAGGTACCCATTATAAGCTTGATAAATAACAATAATAATAACAATAGTTAACATGTGTGGAATATTTCCAATGGGCTAGATGCCTTTGAATATTTTATGTGTAGCATTTTACATTGAATATTCTGTATAACTTCATGGGGCGGTGTTATGGGTTGACTTGTGCTCTCTCCAAAGTCATTTGTTGAAGTCCTAACCAAAATGTGACTTTATTGGGAAACAAGGCAATGCAGATGTATCTCTGTGTGTGTGTTAGTCCCTCAGTTGTGTCCGTCTCTCTGTGACCCCATGAACGGTAGCCTACCAGGCTCCTCTGTCCATGAAATTCTCCAGACAAGAATGTTGCAGTGGGTTGCCATTCCCTTCTCCAGGGGATCTTCCTGACCCAGGGATCAAACTCGGGTCTCCTGCATTGCAGGCAGATTCTTTACCATCTGAGACCCCAGGGAAGCCCACCACAGATATAGTTATGTAAAATTAGGTCATATTGGAGTAGAGTAGACTCCTAATCTAGTATGTCTGGTGTCCTTATTAAAAAGGGAAATTTGGACATAGACTTTCACAAGGAGAACATCATGTGAAGACGAAGGCAGAGATCTGGATGATGCACACTCTGAGAAAGTAGCAGGAGAAATAGGAGAAGTCAAATGATTCCCTGTTCCTAGGAATACTTTCTCCCCCATAAATTACCTGCTATAGTAAATGCTGGGGGGCCCTGTCTAGATCCCCCTTTTTCCCCACTGCTAAGTCCATCTCCAGGAATTGCCTCCACCCAAGAGAGCCACCGACTCTCCACCAACTCATTGGACATGAGTTTGAGCAAACTCGGGAGATGGTAAAGGGCAGGGAAGTCTGGGGTGCTGCAGTGCATGGGGTCGCAGAGTCGGACACGACTGAGCGACTGAACTGAACTGAAGAGAGCCACTCCTCCTGGCAATGCTCCCCCTGGTGGTTACTGGGCGTAAAGGCCCAGTCCCCTTGCCTGAAGAGGGGACAACTCGGGCCACCCCAGCTGCAAAGCTCTCACAGCATGGACTGCGGCTTTTATCTTCTCCTCTTCCCAGTCCTGCTTCCCTCACTCCCCCAAAGGTTGCAGCAGCCTTTACTCCATCCCAGTCAAGCCTAATTTCCATTTGGGGACCCATCCGGTCCAGAGATGCCTGATCTGTGTTCCCTACCCCTGTTAACACGCCAAAGGCTGAGCTTGTAACTGACACAGGTCCAGTCAGCTTGTTATGGTTCTGATGGCCTCAAGGGAGGTTTACTGTAGGCACATGACCTAAACCATTCCAACCGGAGTGAGTGTCAGAACTTTTGCTTGGAATCCTGGAACAATGGAGGATTCTCTATCACTTGCTGTGAAGGAGGAAGCACCTGTCTTAGGAGGTTTGATAGCCATCTTGTAACCACAGGCCTTTGGATGAAGTGGGTACCTTGGAAGGCAGAGCTGAGAAAGAAGGCAATCTTGTCCCTAGTGATGCCATTGACTCTCTGGATCAATACAGTTGGGTATACTTCAAAATGGGCTTCCCCGATGGCTCAGTGGGTAAAGAATCTACCTGCAGTTCAGGAGACACAGGAGACGTGGGTTCAATCCCTGGGTTGGGAAGATTCCCCTGGAGAAAGAAACACCAATCCACTCCAGTATTCTTACCTGAAAAATCCCATGAACAGAGGAGCCTAGCGGGCTATAGTCCAAAGGGTTGCAAAGAGTTGGACACAACAGAGAGACTAAGCACAAGCACATGCTCCAGTATAAAATAAAAAGTTTGTGAAGAACATCCTGTCTATAGACTTGAATCTCATATGACTAAATAAACTCTCATAACTCTTCAAGCAAATTAAAGTTGGGTTTCGCATTACTTACAACACAAAGACTTCTAAAACACCTGCATTATTTTCATAATCAGAAGTGAACACCTAAAAGTATATTAAAAATACTTCTTCCACAGGACTGAGGTCAAACCCCTCCTCCTCCAAGAGTGATCACAGACAGCGAGGGCTCAGGGTGACTTTCCCATCACTGAATGGCTCTCCTCCTCATTCCCTAGATGCCCATCTGAGACTAGGTGAACTCATGCCTTAGATTGCTCTGTCCCAGCCGTATATATTTTGTCTTCCTAGTGAGTCAGAAAATGGCTCTAGAGTAGGGGGTCATGTCTTGTCATGCCATCATAAATCTCATAATGCCATTTTTCAGATCCCACAGGGTCATTTTTCTCGTATTTATGAAAAACCTCAATTTCAACTTTAATATTATTTCCAAAAGAGGTTAAACAAATAGATATACCTTGTACATTAGACATGTTAATGTTTACTTGTCAGTAAACACATTACTTTGCTGGTAATATGACTGAAACTTATAATTTCCCTTATCCTAAGTAGATGTACCTTGGATATCCTCTGAGATATCCTTGGTACCAAGCACAGTGCCAAAGATGTCTTTTATAGCATCATTTATTCTCAGAGTTTGAACGAGCCTCAGTGGTCATCTCATGCAATCTTTTGGAAATTCCCATAAGGCAAGGGAATTTCCAGGCAGTATAGCTGATTGGTGGCAGAGCCAGACCTTGAACTCAGGTCTTTTAGGTATCTAATAAAATACCCATTTGATTGAATAAAACCATACGTACAGAATTAGCTACAGAGCGCTGTGCAAATTCACCTTCTAAGGTGCCCCATAAATGCTTCGATAAGAGTTTTACAGCAGGTTCAAAGTTGTTAACTCATTTTTCAACTTCTCCAAGGCCCCATATGATATAGAGCACCAGGCTGATGGAGGAAGGGATTTTTCTCCACCAGTCAGTCAGGTGGCTTGTTTCAGCCCCCGGAGTAGCTGTTAATCAGGTTTCAATAGACTTCAGCGTTTCACTCAGAACCTGTTGGCAATCCTAAAACTCTACCAATCCTGTCATCTCTGCAAAATGAGCTCCGGCTCTGGCCCCATCCGTTTTCAGTTTTATTGAGGGGTCCCTTCAGAACGGTTCCTACTGCAGCATTAATACGAACCTCAGCAGGGACCCCTTCTTTACCCCGAGCCGCTCTCTCAGGGTACAAGATGATGTGCTCCTACTCTCAGAGATTTAATAGCATCAGGGCAAGTTTGTAATGCGCTCTTCATCCCAGTGCCAGGCCAGTTCTTCCCATGCACAGAGTGGGGGCTGTTAGGAGCTAGCAATACACTTCTCCAGGGCTGTCAGACTCTATCCAATTTTTTTCCTTATAGCTTTGCTGAGAATTCTCCTGCTCCTGTTTCTCAATTTTTATCAGACCTGTTGAATCCCTCCTATGACACTTCTGCATCTTCTATTTAAACCTCCTTCCCCAAGCAGGTCTAACACAAATATTATCTAATATGCTGAGCAACTACTTTGTGACTGACTTGGAGCTAAGCAGATTACCTCATTCAAACTTGCGATCAGTTTATTATCAGGTATTGTAATCCCTCCTTCTCAGCTGAGGAATCTAAGACTTCAGAGAGCTTAAACAACTGGTACAAAATGGTATTGGGATTGTTGAACCCAGGCAGTTCAATTTCAGGGTCAGGACATTTTACGTGTGTGCTCAGTCACTCACGTCCAACATTTTGCGACCCCATGGACTGTAGCCCAGCAGGCTCTTCTGTCTGTGGGGTTATCTAGGCAAGAGTACTGGAGTGGGTTGCCGTTTCCTCCTCAAAGGGAGCTTCCCAATCCAGGGATAGAACCCGAGTCAGCTGTGTCTCCTGTGTTGGCAGGCAGATTCTTTACCACTGAGCCATCTGGGAAGGCCCCAGCACTCTTTACAACTGTACTATATTATTTCTAGGTTTATGAAATTGATTCCTTTGGAATCTGCTCACATCACATCCACCCATACGCACATGACCACAACCCTACCTCAATAACAGGTTATCTGTTAGGCACTATAGTCATAGTGTTGAGGAACTATGGCTCTCTTTGTAAGATATAAAAAATTACTGTTCTCAACATTAAAAGAACACTGCAAAAGAGTGACACGAGGGATCATTGTGATGTTGGAACTGTTGGAATGTACACAGGTGATAAAATTGTTTAGAATTTAATACACACACACTGAGCACATGTATAATGGGAAATCTGAATATGACTGTGGCTGGTATGTTAACACTGGGGGAAACTGGGCAAAGTGTCCAAGAAATTCCCATTGTAGTCTTTATTAAGACTGCACATGAATCTACAATTTTAAAAAATGAGAAGGAGTTCCCTGGCAATCCAGTGGTTAGAACTCAGCTCTCACTTCCAGGAGCCTGGGTTCAACCCCTTGTCAAGGAACTAAAATCCTGCAAACCACGAAGTTCAGCCAAAAACAAGCAACAGCAACAAAACTGAAAGAAGAAAAATAAGGAGAAAAGGAACGTTGTAAAATAAAAATTAGTATATGCTTAAATATTTATAAAATGTAACATTATGTCAATTGACTCAGTGTAATGAATCAATTATTTTTCATTTTTATATGCAAGTTTAAATCACAAAGAAAATAAATAATTCTTAGCAAACAATATTATAAAAGTCCTCTTAAATTTTGCATGGAAAATAAAAATTGCATGTGATTTTGGATGTGAGTGCTTTGCAATGTGTTTGGTATGATGTGGGTGAAGCCTTCAAAACTGAGTGTCTAAGGCCTATAAAGTTCTTGAAATGACCCTGTTTGCAAACTGGACCTCTTATCCTGCCTTCAGTGAAGTATGTGCCCTTGAAATGGACTCAGAACTTACCATCTCTAAAAATGGAACCTTCCTACAATGTTGGTGGGAATGTAAATTGGTGCAGCCACTATAGAAAACAGTATGGAGGTTCTTCAGAAAACTAAAAAAAAATGCCGTATGACCCAGCAATCCCACTCCTGGGCATGAAAGTGAAAGTGAAGTTGCTCAGTTGTGTCCGACTCTTTGCGACCCCATGGACTGTAGCCTACCAGGCTCCTCCATCCATGGGATTTTCCAGGCAAAAATACTGGAGTGGGTTGCCACTTCCTTCTCCAGGGGGTCTTTCCGACCCCAGGGATCCATCCTGGGTCTCCCGCATTATAAGCAGACGCTTTACCATCTGAGCCACCAGGGAAGTCCTGGGCGTATATCCAGATAAAACTATAATCCAAACAAACCCATGCACCCCTGTGTTCATAGCAACGCTGTTCACAATAGCCAAGACATGGGAACAACCTAAATGTCTGTTGACAGATGAATGGATAAAGAAGATGTGGTACATATATGTGATGGAATACTACTTAGCCAGAAAAAGGAATGAAAAATCCCACGGTCAGAGGAGCCTGGTGGGCTACAGTCCCTGGAGTTGAAAGAGTTGGACTTGACTTAGTGACTAAACCACCGCTGCAATGCCATTTGCAGCAACATGGATGCAACTAGAGATTATCACATTAAGTGAAGTAAATCCTAAAGAGAAAGACAAATACCTATGATATCAGTCATATGTGGAATCCAAAATATGACACAAATGAACTTATTTACAAAAACAGAAACAGACTCACAGACATACAGCACAGATTGTGTGGTTGCCAAAGGGGAGGGAAGTGGGGAAGGGATGGAGTGGGAGATTGGGGTTAGGAGAAGCAAACTATTACATATAGAATGAATAAAAAATAAGGTCCTATTGTATAGCACAGTAAACTATATTCAATATTCCATGATAAACTATAACAGAAAATAATACTTTAAAAGAATCTATGTGTATAACTGAATTCCTCCTTGGCTTCATTTGACCTTTTCAAGATGAAGCATCAAGACTTGGATCCTTCTTCACCTACGGCACCAATCAGGGATTGCATTTGACTTACCCAATGCTTCCTCTCCACATTCACCCTTTTAATACTCATGAAAACAGTGGTTTTAAAGATTTCCCTTTAAAATTTAGCCAATAAAGTTAAGTGTTTCTCAGAAAAATCAGCACTGGAGTGCTGTCACCCTCTCCTCCCCCAGAGTTCTGTCAATATTTCGTCTTCATTAAAGAGGCTAAAGATTTTCATATTTACCAATCTGAGCCAACCCAGTGAGCACTGTCTCCCCATTCTCTTGCCTGCGAATCCCTCTTGGTTCTTTTTCTGTGAACTCTAGGCCGGGAGAAGCAAGAGTTGGAGCTTGGCTTCCCAGCCTTCCCTGCGTGGGTTAAGGATCACCTGTGATACTAATAATTGTTGTCTTTGGTAACTTCGACTTGAACAGTAACAAAAGGTATAAATCACCCCCAAGGCTCTTAATTACTCCCATTAACAGTTGCTTTGTTATCCCGGATGTGGAGCAGTTTCACTGCTCTGTGAGTACACACGGTGAGTACAGAGCTACAAGCCTGGCTTCGGGCCAGGAGTTAAAATAAGTTATGCTAAATGGATGGCTCAATTGTTCCCCTGGACTCTCTCTAGGTTTGGGGGATGTGGGCTTAAGTGAACGAACGCTATAGGAGTCCGGGGAACGTGCAGCTTCTAGGAGTTCCTTGGGGTGTTACTCTGCCTCATGCCATGGTTTTTTATTTTTCTAATCTTTTAGCTTAGCTTCTAATGTCAGTGTTTCTTCCTCTCTTATTCTACCTGGTGCATGCATGCGTGTGTGCTTAGTCGCTTCAGTCGTGTCTGACCCTTTGCGACCCCATGGACCATAGCCCACCAGGTTCCACTGTCCGTGAGATTCTCCAGGCAAGAATTCTGGAGTGGGTTCCCATGCCCTCCTCCAGGAGAACTTCCTGACCTGGGACTCAAACCCGTGTCTCTTATGTCTCCTGCAATGGCATGAGGATTCTTCACAACTAGCACTGCCTGGGAAGCCCCTTTCCTAATTTGGCTTCTAATGTCAGTGTTTTCTTCCTCCCTTATTCTACCTGGTACCACTACAAATCTTTTTTTCTTTTCTTCCATGGATTCTGTACCTGGCAAAAAATAAAGGTATAAAATTTAGGAGGAAAATCCAAAAAAGGAAGTCACTTGGCCAGGCTGTTTGAGCTGAAGGTCTGGAGGTTTTCAGCTTTGCTCTTCAAAAAATTGCCATAGTGCCCAGGTTACCGGTATACTTAGATCTCAGCTTCTCAGTGAGGAATTCAGGAAGACATGCCATGTGACCCAAGCCTCCCTTCAGCTGCCAGTGTGAACTGGGATCCTTCAGAGACTAGTAGACGTGGGTGTGACCCAGTACTTCTTCACCTCGGGACTCTGGACAGATCCTTACATCTGCTGTGTGACCCTGAACTGATGGTTTGCACCTTCCTAGCCTCAGATGCCCCACATACCTCACAGCCCAGGAGGATTATGTGAGCCGATACCTGGCATCCCTTAACACAGTTGGCAGAAAGTAAGTTCTTCATAATGGGAGCTGCCACCCTGATGGTGCTGAAAATCTGAAGAGCATGCCCTTTGCTTTGAATTACAAATTACATTTGAAGATTTTAGGTCAAATGCCCCCGATGTATTCAGCATCCTGTGCCATCGCTCCCATCTCCTCTGTCTTCTCCATCCATACTCTTAGAACAGGTACTGAGACTTTAAATTGGATATTGCTTCACTTTGCCTTGTCTTTTGCATTGGGTTTTAGACTTTTTGGGCACAAAGATTGTATCCTGCATGTTTGTGGAGTGAATAAGTAAATAAATAATGATGATATTATTTATGATGTAAGTAAATAAATAATGATGATATTATTATAATAATGATGATAAAGAAATATGTGAGCACAGACCACAAAGAAATAATGAACCTCCTCCAGACATCCTGATGTACCAAGAGTGTTGAAAATGCTGCTTACTTAGAAGTACCTCAGAGGGCTTAAAAATTCATTTGGTAACAAAAAGTATACTCCTTTCCTGCCTTTTTATTGAATCAGCTGAAACTGATCACAGGCCTGCTTCCCCACCAGGAACCAGCTTCACCTCTCCCTGAGATCAAGGAATCCCCATCCAACGCTTGAAAAAAAAATCCAAAGAACAGAAAGAAAACAAATCTTAATCAATCTCTCTGTTTCTGTCTGTCTCTCTCCACACATACACAAATGAAGTCATCAGAATCTCAACAGTGTTTATCGTGGGTAGTAAGAATTTGAATGAGGTTAATTTTCTCTTTTTTTTCTTTCTGTAATTTCCAAGGTCTCTACAATGAGAATTATTACCATTGCAATTAGGAGAAAAAGTTAACAAGGCAGTCTTCTGGGAGGAAAATCATGCCTCCTTAGATAGGAATAAGTGCTAAAGTCAGAAGCCCAGATTGTCTGGGACAGTTCTAATTTTGAATTCTGGATTCGCTGACCCCAGAGTACATTCTTTTCATTTGTGTTGTGACAGTTTAGGTGAGATGTTCCTTGGTAAATTTGATTCACTTAGAAAAACAAGTCCTAGATGGGGACCAGAAGGTCATGCCACAGACCCAGCTTGCATAAGTCATTCACATGTCAGCAGCTATATGCCTGCTGCAGCTCCAAGTGCACTGGGGAACACTGAATAATGCTTCTCCAAGGTCAGGTATGAATGTACATGGCTGAAATACACAGGACTCATGATCCTATGTTCATTATCATCACTATCATCACCACCAACACTTATGGAACTCTTAACTACCTACCAGGAATGCCTGCGTTCTCTCACTCAACCTCACAACAACCCTGAGGTAGAAATGATTACTGCTTTCCACTTAGAAGGAAGCAGAAACTTAGAAAGGTTATCACCAGAGAAAACATTCACTTCATCATGTTCTACTTTAAAGCAGTTCATGTGAGAAAGATATAGACAATTGGGTTAAGAATCTAGTCTGTGGAAACAACTCTGAAAATATACAGCAATAAAATAACAATTAGGATAAAAAGGAGGGCTGGGGAGGTGGCCAAGCTACTATGTCACAAGATCCATGTGTTTCTGCAGCCCGGAAGTGAGAACCCACTAAGACTGACAGGGGACAGAGACCACAGGAAAAAATATTTGCACTTAAATATCAATATTTCCAAAATTCATAACCTGATTGGAAGCTGGGACTGCCTGTCTACACACTGAGCAGGGACTGGTCCCTGGCTAGGAGGCAAAGACCTTGAGTTAGCATGTTGTCCTAATTATTCAGTAGTTATTTTCTTAATAATGCAATTGTTATTTTTTAAAGGGATAGCATATCCGAGACCTCTTGCAATCTCTTTAATAGGCTTTATTTCTGTTGTTGTATAGTTTTATTTCACTGCTAAAGTGAAACTGTAATTCAGTTTAAATGCTATATGTTGCAGGCAAGCTACTCACAATGTATGGCCTGAGGAATTTTTGGAAACTTGTCTTTAGGTGTTATTGGCACAAAATAATGGCCTGAATTTTTTGTCCTCTGGGTGTAAAAGACAAATAAAGCTTCCTGTGGCTTGACAACTTATAAAAGTTAACTCTGCCACAAAACATGTGGGGGAAAAAAAGGCTCTGAAATCTTTTCTGTCTCTGGAATGAGAATACCAGAGAAAGCTGTAAGAATCCGGAAAGTATACGTTTACCATCAGGAAAAGGTCAAAACTTCTAGCTTTAAAGAAAAATAACAAGCCACAGACTAGGAGAAAGCCCTTTCAAAACTTACTCTGTTAATAACAGATAAAACCTCTTACCCAAAATATGCAAACAACTCTTAAAACTCAACAATAAGAAAACAGGGTCTCCCCTGGTGGTCCAGTGGGTAAGAATTTGCACTTCTACTGCAGGGGGCACAGGTTCGATCCCTAGTCAGGGAACTAAGATCCCACATGCTGTGTGGTGCGACCAAGAAAACACGTATACACATACACAATAAGAAAATAATCTGATTAAAAAATTGGCCAAAAACCTCACCAGGTCTCTCACCAAAGAAAATATATGGATAGCAAATAAGCACTTTAAAAGATACTCCATATCAACGTCATCAGGAAGATTCAACTTAAAACAAAAAGGAGATGCCACTACACTCCTTTTGGAATGGCCCAAATCTAGAACACTGGCAACAACAAATGCTGGCGACCATGTAGCACAGCAAGAACTCCTCATTATTGTTGGTCGGAAAATGAAATGGTTCAACCACCGTGGCAGACAGCTTGGCAGTTTCTTTCAAGACTGTATATACTCTTACCATATAATCTAGCAATTATACTCCTTGGTATTTATCCAAAGAAGTTCAAAATATGCATCCACACAGGGTACTATTTATAGCAGCCTTACTCATAATTGCCAGAACCTGGAAGCCACTAAGATATCCTTCAGTAGGTAAATGATAAGTAAGTTGTGATATATCCAGACAATGAAATATTATTTAGCACTATGCATTATCAAGCCATGAAAAGAGACAGAAGAACATAAAATACACATTAATGAGTAAAGAAACCAATCTAAAAGGCTATATAGTATATAGTTCCAAGTATACCTATCTGGAAAAGGCAAAACTATGGAGACAATAAAAAGATGAGTCATTGCCCGAATTGGGGGGAGGGAGAGATGAATAGGTGGAACATAGAGGATTTTTAGTGAAACTATCCTATAGGATATTATAATGGTAGATGATGCATTTGTTAAAATCTACAGAATATATAACACCAGGAGTGAGCCTTAATGTAAACTGTGGATTTTGGGTGATCATGATGGATTAGTGTAGCTTCATTGATTGTAGTAGGGAGATTTGTGGGAACAAATCTCAATTTTGCTGTGAATGTAAAAGAGTTCTAAAAATTAAAAAAGGAAAGTGTATATGTATGTGTGTATATACATGCGTGTGCATGTGTCTAATAACTAATCATCATCTTTTTCTTTTACAAGACTATTATGCTAATTTAGAGAAAAATTGCAAAATTGAATTAAGTTTATCCTTAGGATGTTCCAGCCTCTACTCAGGCCCTACTCTTGCCCCAAGCCAGGACACTGGCGCTTCTCTACCACGTGATAAGCACAGTGCTGAAATCCATGGGATGGTGGTGAACTAGTCTTTGCCCTCGTGAAGTTTATGTTCAAAGCAGAGAGGAGGCATTAGACAAGTCACTGCAGTAACTACATAGCTGGTTGACTGAATTGTAATGAGTGTCCTGAGAGCAGAGAACAAGGAGATCAAACCTAGTCAGTGGAGACAGGGAAGGCTTCCCTGAAGAAGAAATTTAACCGGCAACCATGTTGGTTAGGAGTTAGGTAGGGCAAGGTGTTTGCTCAGATTCTGAGGGGGACGGGGTGATGGAGGGAAGCTGGGCATAAGGAACAGCACGTGGGAAGGCTCTGAGGGAGGAGGGCTTTGGGGCTTGTGGGAGACGCTGCAAGGCCCAGATGACTGCAGACTGAGGAAAGATGCAACTGAGACATGGACAGGGTATAGATTGTATTTTGGACTTCCCTGGTGGCTCAGTGATAAATAATCTGCCTGCCAATGCAGGAGACATGGGTTTGACCCCTGGGTCGGGAAGATCCCCTGGAGAAGGAAATGGCAACCCACTCTAGTATTCTTGCCTCGCAAGAGTCGGGCACAACTTAGTGACTAAGCAATAGCAACAATAGATTGTATTTAAACTACTCTAATGGCAAGGGCCAGCCACTGAAGGATTTTAAGCAAAAGAATGGTAGTGTCTTATCTCTCATCCTATTTCCAGAACCCAGTTCAGTGTTTAAAATATCATGGGTAACTCAATAAACACTTGAGAAAGGAAAGATGAGGACAAAAATGAGGAAGAGATGCACACACTTATAGACTCAATTACGTGTCATGTAATAAGCGGAATTCTAGTGTTCTGAATTTGGCGATGCACCTACTCAAATCACTCATTTTCTGAGCAAAATCATCATTGCCATCGTCATCATCATTATGTTATTCTTCAAAGAATCATTTTCTCCTGAAAGAATAACATATATTATTAGAAAATGTTATTATAATTTCAAATCAGAACATTCTTTTCTCAGTTTTTTGTATCTAAGATTTGGAAGTCAGTTTACTTTCCTTGTTTGCCATATCTGAAAATTTATGTGTATCTCCTGGTGAGAGAGATAAAACTCAACAGCAACTTTACTACTAATGATGAGAGGGATTCGTTTTTATTTGTAGTCATTGCTCTTTAATGGCCTAAATAACTTTAGCACTTTCCCTAGCCCAGACAAAGGAATATTGATTTTCCTCTTTTTTTCCCCCTGCTAGTGGGATCTTCTTGCTAAAGGAGTGACTCAGCTAACCTGGCTCTTTTGGCGTTTTTCCTTCTGGTTCAGCTGGGAATCTATATGAGTATATAGAAATTCTAAGAATGAAGTGTTCTTGGCAATGCTATCCCAAAGGCAATTTACTTCTGCTCAGAGTGTAAGAGAAGTCCTTTCTGCTGTTTTGTGTAATGTCCTCTTTGGACAGATAGGAAATACAATCAAGTCTCATTCAACTGAGGAGAAAATACCTCTTCAAGTTAACAGAACTAGACTGGGGCTTCCCTGGTGGCCCAGTGGTTAAGAATCCTCCTCCCAAGGCAGGGACCGAGGTTCGATCCCTGGTCCAGGAAGATTGCACATGCTGCGGGACCTCTAAGCCTGTGGGCTGCAACTACTCAAGTCCACATGCCCTGAAGCTGCTGCTCCACAACAAGAGAAGTCACAGCAGAGAGAAGCCTGTGCTCTGTAACTAGAGAGTAGCCCCTACCCTCAGCAACTAGAGAAAGCCCACATGCAGCCACGAAGACCCAGCACAGTCAAAAATAAATAAGTAAATACATAAAATAATAAAAGGGAAACTAGCAGGGGATAGAGGAAGCAGCTATACTTACAAATTGAATGTGTGCACGTGTGCTAAGTTGCTTCTGTTGTCTTGACTTTTTGCGACCCTATGGACTGTAGCCCACCAGGCTCCTCTATCTAAGGGATTCTCCAGGCAAGAACACTGGAGTGGGTTGCTATGCCTCCCTACAGGGGGTCTTCCTGACCCAGGGATCGAACTCGCATCTCCAGGTTTTTTACTGCTGAGACACTGGGGAAGCCCCAAAATTGAATAAATACAATATAATCAGCATCCAGATGTTTTTTAGGATCCTGGGAATTTGAAAAGGGAGAAAGAGAAGCAGGACAGCAAGCTGACTGGACCTTGAACGGCTCTCACCATAAGTGCCCAGGCTCCCAATGGTGTGAAGCTGGGCTCACCACCAAACTGGGCAGAACTTCCACATGTGTTCCCAGAACCCAGGGTGTGTCTGTTCTATGGGAGATGACCAGTGAATGTGTGTTGAAGGAAATGAATGGGACATAGGATGAGTGGATAAATGGCTAAATGAACAAAAGCAAACCAGTACATTTTGACCTCTACGTATTTGAAAGAGGACAAATAATCACCTTCTTGAAATTACTTGATCACTGTGCCAGAGCGTAGTCAGCAGGGCTGGTCAGGATGTACCAGGACCTGTGTCATGCGGCCAGGGAGGGACTGTGAAAGAAAGTGGAAGTCTCGTGAAGATATTTTATAGGTCAGGCATCATGAACTACTGCCTGGGGGCCAGGCATCTGTTTTCATAAAGAAACAGTTGTGCTCAAACACAGAAACACCCAACGCTTTTGCATCAGTAGGAGCAAAGTCAAGTAGATACAAGAAGACTAAAATATTTACTACCGAGACCTTAAAAAAAAAAAAAATCTGCCGATAGTTGCTTTAGGTCAAAGGCAGAAAGGGATCAAATCCAAGAAGATTGCTTAGATGCAGTTAGGGCCCAGAGTCTAGGAGCCTCAAGAGAGCCAGAAGTGTGATGCTGAGTCTCAGACACACAAACTTTTGGAACTGGAAAGACCTCAGAATTCACTGGACCAGCATCCTCAGCTTTAGAAGAAAAGACTTTGTCTCAGAGAGGGAAACAACTTCCTCAAGTTCCCACAGACAGTCAATGGAAGAGCCAGGACTAGCCAAGACCAGGTATGGACAGTAACCAGATGCTGCTCAGCAACCTAAGGGCAGTATGTTTCCTGACAGACTTGCTCAATTCCTGGGGTCACCTTACATCCTGGGGCTCAGGGACAAATGACTATTCTTTTCTTTAAGAAAGAGGCAACATCTGGGTGAAGAAGGGAGGAGATGATTTCTTTCTCAAATTCCTTTCTGACCTCTGAATTTATGGTCAATATTTTCATCAGCTATATGAGGGTCAGCGCCACCCAACTCAAAATCAACTTTGCAAGAAATTTGGGGAAGCTTCGAAGAACCTGGCAGATGGGTGTCATTTTTAACCTATCCAAGAAGCCTCCTAGAGGAGCAGTTTGACAGGCTCCCATTAAGCATTCTGTCAATGGGTAATGCCTATTCCCAAGGCAATTCCAAAATGGAACATTCTGGGTAAATAATTTAAAAGAGACAAATTTCTACCAGGCTTGGAGTTGTCTCAACACAGCACCTAGTGAAGAAAAACAACAACAGTAATTCCAGAGAAGCGTGAAGCTCTGGGAGATTAAATAAATCCCAGAAGTGTAGAGGAAGGCTTCACTGTTACAGTCCAGAAAAACATTCCTCTGGGTTGTGAGCCCTCCAAACGTCATCAGTTAAGCCAATAGCCTCCTTGTCACCACCTCTAAGGACAAAGAAGAGTTCACTGAAGAACTGGAGCTGTGGAGGATCAGCCTCCATTGTCAGGAAACGGTGGCCATGGAAGAATGCAGCCAGTCCCTCTTTGGGAAGGTGAGGGATCCAAAGCCCAGAGAATGCATCCACTGATGGGGGTCAAAAAGCAGGAGCAGTTCCAGAGCCCTAACATCTTCCCAACATACCACACACAAGAAGACCTACCATGGTGCCTAGCACATAGTAAGCACTCATCACGTGTTTGCAGAATGAATGAGCAAATGACTGAATAAATTCAACAAATGCACTCTCTGAAGGCCTTAATTGCACTAGACGCAGTTATTTATTTTTTAATGGGAGCACAATTACTTTACAATGTTTCTGCTGTACAAGGAAGTGAATCGGCTGCGTTCCTCCCACTTGGACTTCCCTCTGCTGTCCATCCGGCCCCTCTAGTTCATTGCAGAGGGCTGAGCTGAGCTCCCTGTGCTATATGGCAGCTTCCCACTAGTGACCTGTTTTACATGTGGTAGTGTATGCATGTTAATCCTACTCTCTCAACTTGTCCCACCATCCCCTTTTCCTCTGTGTGGACACAGTTTTTGACTCTTAGGGATGGCGTTGGCCAAGACCAACAAAGACCCTGCTCCCACAGAGTTCACTTCTGTGGGTATGCATGTGTTTGTGCATGGTATGTGAAGCTATATGATAGCAGGAGAGCAGTGGGGAGATGTATGTTGGGATGTGGAGGAATAATCATCATAACATGACAACAATCTACATCCCTCCAATGACATATTTTTATGGCTCCCAGTGACAGTCTTCAGCTCCAGGTGGAAATGCTATTTCCTTCCAAACGTATCTTTGGGGTCCTGGAACCTCTGGCTTTACCTATCTGCAAGGCGCACCTGCTGGGTCTTCTTAGCCCCACTCTTAGGAACAATCGAGTGGGGGTGAGTCACATCCCAAATTGCTCTTAGTTAAGAGCAGTTCCCCTTTACTGTGCAGGAACCATGCCAAGTGCTTATCATACATTGTCATAACTCTTTACCCTGGAATTTGAGGGAGGTACAATCAATAGAACCGCTCTCCTCTCCCCAAACCAGTTGAGATAGGCAAGGGAGTCAGATGGAGAACAAAATGTTAGCTTTACTACAGATAGAAGTTTTTGGAGAATATGGGGTAGGAGTGAGGCAATGATAAGCGTCTACATACTGTACCCCAGAATCAGATGTTAAGTAGAAGTTTAGCAGATGGACAGACATAAGTGGATCTGGAAGAGAGACTACGTTCGTGCTGTGAGGCATGTTTATGTGGCGCTATATAATTGTAAGGTATTATTGCTGAACTGGAAACTGCATAACTATCATGTTCTCAATGCAGGTGCTATGCTTGATTATTATTAAGGCGACTGCGCTACAACAAACTATGTGCAAAGTCATTTGCAAATTTCCCTCAGTTTACATGTAGCCACGATTTGCAAAATTTCCCCACACCAACCACCTAGGAAAAATGAAAGAGAAGAGATTTTATTGTATTTCCATTGTTTATACTGTATTTTTGGGCGCCATATGCAAAACACATGTGAAAGGCACAGCCCCAGCACACCCCACATGGGCACTGAGAGTCAGTTATATTAGATGGTCCTGTTACAGTAGCTGCAGGCACGTAAAAGGTTTATTACTATTATATTGTCATTGCTTTCATTCAACCTACCTGCTGCTGAGCATCTGGTCTTGTATTGAAAAGAATGGGAGTATTTTGATGTTTTCTCTGGAACTTCAGCTTTTTCTCTTTAACAGGCACTGATTCTCTGTGGTCTTCTTCCCTGGACAGTCCCAGAGGCTACACAGAGAAACCTTGGCATTAGCGAAACAAAATCAGTCATAGCAAAGACTGACTGGCTCTCAGGAGACAAACAAACCAAAGCAGATTTTTGAAATATAAAGGTAGTCACCCTTCAAAGAGAAATCCATGAAGTTTTACCCAGGTTTACTAAGGAAATGGTCATGGCAGCCCACATTAGCCCATCTCCTCCCACCTCAAGCCACTACATACATCACCAGTCCCGTTGTAGGTGCCTTAACCACTAGTCATTTGTCTGAGGCCCAAATCTTCAGTCACCTAATCATTGTCTTCAGAAATTTTTGAGCTGAGTAGACAACCCTTTATGTCAGGCTAAATAACAAAACAAACATTAGATACAGTAAGAGGCAATATCATATATTTAGTATACTGGGAAGTTGTTTGGATTAGACCAAGCTGGGTAGGAGGGCTGGCTGTCAATTACCATGGTTGTACCATTTAACCTTTTTGTGTTACATTGCAAAATGCAGATAGCATGTGTGATGCTTAAGAAGTTGGCCCTTGGATTCAATCAGACAGGAGTGTGCCCCTCATCCCTGCCATTTCTCAACTCTGTAAATTTGGGCAACTTACAAAGCATTCTATGCCTTCAATTCTTCTTCATCTATCAGAGGGGGCTCTCCTATCTAGGGTGACTGTGAGAATGAAACATGACGTTCGTAAGCACTCAGCAGAGAACAGAACATAGGAATGTTCCATAAGAAGCAGCTATCGTAGATAAACCTCTTTATTACTAGAGAAAACTTCTGTGAAACCACTGTTAAACTACTATGGTCATGTAGTCAACATCAAATGAGCAAGCTGATGACTGGTAATTTCAGAATTGAGGGGCAAGAGTGATCTCTGTGGAAAGTATACACTGAGCTTGGCTTTGAAGGTCTAGAGTTGGATGGACAGGTGGGCGTGAAGAGGACATGAAAAGGAAGAGAAAGGCTACATCAAGGGCGAGGAAGCAAGAATGTACATGGAATAATTTGTGAACAGTGGGTACTGCAGCTGTTTGGAGCAATAGGTTCACATAGGGTGGAAGGAGGAAGGGAGGAGTAAGTAGCAGGATATAGGGCTGGGATGGAAAGGTTATGAAAGCACTTACAGAATAACAAGTTTGGGTGATCCCAAGGCAGTGGCATACAATGAAATGTTCTTGAGCAGTGAGAAGACATGACAAAGGGAAGATTATTCTAGTAGTGATTGGCAAGATGGAATGCATATCTTGGAAGTTCTTTTTGTTTTACTTTATTTATGAACAAGACTACTCAACTTCAGTGAAATTCAGTAGCCTTTAGTAAGAGTCTGTGAAATATTAACTTTCCTAGTTTTTGTCCATAACTTAGTAATCATCAGATACTAGTATTAGTATAGCTAACCTTAAAAGCTTACATCTGGGGATCTCCCTGGTGGTCCAGTGGTTAAGACTTCATGCTTCCACTGCAGGGGACATTAGTTTGATCTCTGGTTGGGAAACTATGATCCCACATGCCATGTTGTGCACCCATCTCCTCCCCCCCAGAAAAAAGAAAAGTTAACATCTGTACAGGTCTTTACAGTTAATGTAATATTAACCATTAAACTCATAAGAGGATAAAATCCCAGGATGCTCTTGCCATGGGAGTTGTCTAATAGGGCCACAAAACGTAACTTCAGTCCAGTTCAGTTCAGTTGCTCAGTTATGTCCAACTCTTTGTGACACCATGGACTGCAGCATGCCAGGCTTCCCTGTCCATCACCAACTCCTGGAGTTTACTCAGACTCATGTCCATTGAGTTGGTGATGCCATCCAACCATCTCATCCTCTGTTGTCCCCTTCTCCTCTCACATCCATACATGACTACTGGAAAAACCATAGCTTTGACTAGACAGACCTTTGTCGGTAAAGTTAATGAGTCTTTTTAATATGCTGTCTAGGTTGGTCATAACTTTTCTTCCAAGGAGCAAGCATCTTTTTTTTTTTTTTTCATTTATTTTTATTAGTTGGAGGCTAATTACTTTACAATATGGTAGTGGTTTTTGCCATACATTGACATGAATCAGCCATGGATTTACATGTGTTCCCCATCCTGAACCCCCCTCCCACCTCCCTCCCCATCCCATCCCTCTGGGTCTTCCCAGTGCACCAGCCCCGAGCACTTGTCTCATGCATCCAACCTGGACTGGCGATCTGTTTCACACTTAGCTGTGGTACATATACACAATGGAATATTACTCAGCCATTAAAAAGAATACATTTGAATCAGTTCTAATGTGATGGATAAAACTGGAGCCCATTATACAGAATGAAGTAAGCCAGAAAGATGAACACCAATACAGTATACTAATGCATAATATATGGAATTTAGAAAGATGGTAACGATAACCCTATATGCACCCTATATGCAAGACAGAAAAAGAGACACAGATGTATAGCATCTTTTAATATAATGGCTACAGTCACCATCTGAAGTGATTTTGGAGCCCAAGAAAATAAAGTCTGTCACTGTTTCCATTGCTTCCCCATCTATTTGCCACGAAGTGATGGACCAGATGCCATGATCTTCGTTTTTTGAACGTTGAGTTTTAAGCCAGATTTTTCACTTTCCTCTTTCACCTTCATCAAAAGGCTCTTTAGTCCCTTTTTGCTTTCTGCCATAAGAGTGGTGTCATCCGCATATCTGAGGTTATTGATATTTCTCCTGGCAACCTTGATTCCAGCTTGTGCTTCATCCAGCCTGACAGTTCTCATGATGTACTCTGAATGTAAGTTAAATAAGCAGGGTGATGATATATAGCCTTGATGTACTCCTTTCCCAATTTTGAACCAGAGGGAGGGATTAGGGTCAATACTAGAACCAGAATGCATATTATTTGTAGATAATAATGTTGATGATAGTAAAAGCTACCATTTATTGAGGAATAAGCTTAGGTCATTTAGTCTTATTTAGTCTCATTTAGTCTCATTTAGTCTTATTTCAGTCTTGTAACAACCTATTATCTGCATCTTACAGATTAGGAAACTGAGGGTTAGTGTGACAATAACTTGTCCAAAGTTATATGTCTAATGAATGTAGGACTGATTTAAAGGCAGCTCTGTCTGACCTCCAAACTCACACTTTCTACTGCACCTATTCAAATGTACAGGCATGCACACACACACACATTTCCTACAGTTGAACAAATACAATTAGCATGTTCTAATATGAAGAGTCAATAGCTATCCATTGACAATGACCCATCCAGGTGATGTCAGCAAGCACCGTCCTGGGACTCAGGAAGAATAAGGCAGGTAGGCCACAGCCCTTTCAGAAGAAGGCCCAAGTCAATGCCTTGGATTAGTCCTTCTTACACTTATTCTTGTACTTACTATGCTCACAATAACCATGCGTGGTCAGCAGGTGAGGTATTGTTTTTCTCATTATATATGGAGAACTCTGAGTCCTAGAGGTTAAGTGATTCCTCCAAGGCCATAGAGCTAGTATGTCACAGGGGTGGGGATTCTCTCAGGTCTTCTGATTTCAGAACTGGACTCTTCTTATTACAACACAGCTGTTTCTAGAAGGTGCATCAAATTAGTATTTTAAATATGAAACCAAGATTTAAATCCAAACACTACTGAAGCAGAGGTATTAAATTCCACTGATGCTCAATGTTTCCATATGTAAAACCAGATAGTAGGTTGATGTGAAGAGTAGGTGAAAGAAAAGATAACACAGCTCAATGTTACTTCAGTGATGCATATTAGATCCTGAGCCTGCTGCAGACCATTTATTTTTGCAAAAGGATTGGTGCAGTGGTGAGGAATCCACCTGCCAATGAAGGAGACGCAGAAGACGTGGGATCCATCCTTGGGTCAGGAAGACCCCCTTGGAGGAAGATATGGCAACTTACTCCAGTATTCTTGCCTGGGGAATTCTATGGACAAAGGATCCTGGAGGGTTACAGTCCATGGGGTTGTAAAGAGCTGAACACAACCCAGTGATTGAGCACACACACGTACATTTGTTAAGCACCACCTATGTGCCAGATCATGCAAACTAGGTGCTGGAGACACAAAATACCTGTTATTTTTAGGGTTGAGCACAATGGCAGGCAATTGCAGGGATGCATAAATTTGATATGAATGGGGTGAATAAAGGTATATTAAAAATGAACAAATTAAATATAGATGAGAAAAAAGAAGTTTTAACCTTGTATATCAAAATACCTCTATTCAACAAGCATATTGCACTATTCTGGATAGACAAAAGAATTAAAGAAAACACATATTGTATCCTCAAAGAACTGCATGGAATTG
Organism: Cervus canadensis; assembly: GCF_019320065.1. Lineage (NCBI taxonomy): Eukaryota > Metazoa > Chordata > Mammalia > Artiodactyla > Cervidae > Cervus > Cervus canadensis. Next base: position 78,172,979 of record NC_057387.1, on the reverse strand, counting down.
GAAGAACATGGGATTCGGAGTAAGAAAACCTGTATCTTGAATCTTGACTCTACTGCTTACTAGCTTAGTAACTCGGAACACATTTCTGGGCCTCAGTTTTACCATGTGTAAAGTGAGGGCAACTGAACTTTCATGGTTATTGAGAGGAATAGCATCTGTAACTGTGCTTTGGAAATTGTTATATAATGCTGCCACTAATATGTAAATATTTCATAAATATTTGCCACTGGCTATCAAATCCAAGTTTATTGGGGTACTTGTTGAATTGCTTTATTTCCCTGCTATGATTTGGCGGTGAAGACGTGGTTGAAGGTCAGAAGTGATGAGACAAATGTGATTGGTATTATCATCAATTGCTTTCTTCTTCCCTGGAATTAACTCAAGACAATCATAGAAGCAGTTGCTCTGAAGGGATTGTTAAGTAAAGGGGATGTGTACACTAATCAAAGACAAAGAACCAGTAAAAGGTTGAGCCCTGTGTCTAATGGTAACTAACAAGTTATCAGTTCATTGTTTTACTTCTTTATTTTTATTGGAGGATAATCGATTTACAATGTTGTGTTATCTTCTGATGTACAACAAAGTGATTCAGTTATACATATACATAGAGTTATTTTTTCAAATTCTTTCCCTTCTACGTTGTTATAAAACATAGTTCCCTGTGCTATACAATATTGGTCCTTGTTGGTTGTCTATTTCATGTAGAGTAGTGTGTATATGTTAATCCCAAATTCCTAGTTTATCCCTCCCCTCACCGTTCCCTTTTGGTAAACATGAATTTGTTTCCATTGCGCCGCTGGCCCCCTGCTGATAAACATGAATTTGTTTCCTTTGTCTGTGAGTCTGCTTCCGTTTTGCAAATAAATTCATTTTTGTCATTTTTTTTTTTAGATTCCACATGTAAGTGATATCATATGATATTTTGTTTTAAATAACTCTGGTCTAGGTGGGATGCATGATACAAGTGCTGGGGCCTGGTGCACTGGGAAGACCCAGAGGAATCGAGTGGAGAGGGAGGTGGGAGGGGGGGATCGGGATGGGGAACACATGTAAATCCATGGCTGATTCATGTCAATGTATGACAAAACCCACTGCAATGTTGTGAAGTAACTAGCCTCCAACTAATAAAAATAAATGAAAAAAAATAATAAATAAATAACTCTGGTCTACAGATTTTCTGTGCCTTTTTGCCTTTCTTTCTGATTCCGGGTTGAGTCTAGTCAACTAATGTATATCAGTCACCCATCATGTACTAGTCTAGGGAATACTCCCTTGATTAAGCCATGATCCTTGCCTTCAAGCATCATACAAGTGAGTCAGACATGAATGTAGCTAATTATAATACAGTATGAACATCTTACAACAGAGGTATGAACCAATCATCACAGCAAAAAGAGATGTAATTGACTAACTTCACCAGGAAATGCAGGGAAGCTTTTATAGAGGAGGTGACACCTGAAAAAAACCTTAATATAAGAATAGGGGGTGGGTGGGAATGCAAACTAGTACAGCCACTGTGGAGAACAGTGTGGAGATTTCTTAAAAATCTGGAACTAGAACTGCCATATGACCCAGCAATCCCACTTCTGGGCATACACACCGAGGAAATCAGATCTGAAAGAGACATGTGCACCCCAGTGTTCATCACAGCACTGTTTATAATAGCCAGGACATGGAAGCAACCTGGATGCCCATCAGCAGACGGATGGATAAGGAAGCTGTGGTACATATACACCATGGAATATTACTCAGCCATTACAAAGAATTCATTTGAATCAGTTCTAATGAGATGGATGAAACTGGAGCCCATTATACAGAGTGAAGTAAGCCAGAAAGATAAAGAACATTACAGCATACTAACACATATATATGGAATTTAGAAAGATGGTAATGATAACCCTATACGCAAAACAGAAAAAGAGACACAGATGTACAGAACAGACTTTTGGACTCTGTGGGAGAAGGCGAGGGTGGGATGTTTCGAGAGAACAGCATCGAAACATGTATATTATCAAGGGTGAAACAGATCACCAGCCCAGGTGGGATGCATGAGACAAGTGCTCGGGCCTGGTGCACTGGGAAGACCCAGAGGGATCGGGTGGAGAGGGAGGTGGGAGGGGAGATCGGGATGGGGAATACATGTAACGCCATGGCTGATTCATGTCAATGTATGACAAAACCCACTACAATATTATAAAATAATTAGCCTCCAACTAATAAAAAAAAAAAAGAATAGGGGTTTACCAGATAGCGGAGGAAGAAGGCACCCCAGACAGCACATGTAAAGGAAGAGAAAAAAGAGAGAGCGAGAGAGCGCTGGACTTGTTGGGACGGTCGGTGGGTGGGTTGTATGACAGGAAGTGGCTCAAGATGAGGCTGGTAGCTCAGGATCAAATTATGGTGGGCCGTGAAAGTCATTCTGAGGACCTGGGGCTCCAGCTCATGAATCGGCATCCCCAGCACCTATATGAGTTCCTAAAAGTAAATGCTCAATTAAATGTTTGTTAAACAAGAAAACTATGGTTATAGTAACTGAAATGGTTTCTCATTTATCCAACTATCCCAACTCTCCATTCCCAACACACACACACAGAGTGTCATGGGAAAAGAAAGAAAAATAAGCAAAGTGCAGGGAGACGGTGCAGATGATGTGGCAAAAGAAAGCCACCAAGCAGTGAGAGCGTGGGACTTGTTGCCGGACCCCGGGTGTGAAATCTTGTCTGGCTGTTTACCATCTGCAAAAACTTCGGCAAGTCAAGTAACTGCCTGAACTTTGGTTTCCACATTGATCAATGGGAGTGGTAGGTGGTAATTCTAATGAAACGATAGCATTGTGTGAGGGATCAAACCAGATTTCCAAAGAAGCTCTTTGAAGGGGCAAAATTTATGCACATTTCAGGCAAACCTGAGGCCATTCAAGTGAAGTTAAGGGTCTCTGGTTGGAGGAGTGTGGGGCAGAGAATTACAGACGGAGTCAAGACACGAAACTTGACATCCCAGGATGACTGATCCCAGTTTTCAAGAGCAGCGAGAGCCGTGCTAACACTGGCAAATGATTGCCGTTTCCCTTGTCAGGCAGTGACAGGAGTTAGTTGACCTGAAAATTCACTAATAGTTCCATTAGAGAAGCCTTGGAAGTAGCCATCTTTTTACTCATCCTGGTCAATTAACAGTGAATTAATGCCAGACGTATTTTCAATTGAGCTGAATGCTGACTTTCCCCCATTTTGCTAAAAATGTCTTTTTATAGAGGGACAGCCAGCTAGGAAATATCCAGCTTTTCCTCCCACGGCTGCTCTGGACTATTTCCGAACCAATGTCAGCTCTAGGCATCGATGAGGTAGCAGGTCAAATCCTGACCTTGACAGAAGAGACTCAGGTTCAGGTGCCAGCTCCCCCATACACCAGCTTCATGTTCTTGGAAAAATAACTGAACCTTTACAAAGTTCAGTGTTTTCACATGTAAATTGAAAGTGCAGAGATGAATGGTAAGGTTGCTTTCAGAGATAAAATGCTGTGAGAACATTTTAAAGAGGTTTCAGGTGTGTCGGTGTTAGGGCAGGCTGGGCCTGGGGGATGAGGGAGGAGCCCTGGATTTCTTCTATGTACTTGGAACTAAGAGTCCAGACACTGCACTACGTCTCAACTCTCATTTTAGCTCAGTGGTTCTCAAGCGGGGAAAGTGAGTGGAGGTGGTCTGAGATGGGGGGCAGATTTTGCTCCCTCTGAACATTCAGCAATATCTGGGGACATTCTTGGTTGTCACCACCGGTGATGCTTCTGGCATCGCGTAGAGACCAGGGAGACTGCCAAATAACCTTCAGTGCACACAACACGTCCCCACAACAAAGAATCATCCAGCCCAAAATGTCATTGGTGCTGAGGTTGAGAAAGACCTGCCCTAGTTTATTGGATAATAAAGCCAAGTGATAGCTTTTTTGTTGTTGTTCTCTGTGCTCTCATTTGTAAAAGTCAGATGATAATAATATCTGCCTCTATCATCACACAAGGTTGACAACCAAATTAACTAACAAATCAAAAGTGCCTTGAAATTTAATGTACTTCCAAAAGGATGAATATTATCCTCATTATGAACCCATTTTTACTGTACCAGGAGCCACTTCATTGCAGTCTCTCCTCTTATTCTTCTCTTGAACTTGTGGTCTAAGATGCTTCTCCAGTTTGTGGCAATGATTTCAATAGTTGACCTTGTTAAGCTAATTAAACAAGGAGGCCATTAGACTGAGGTGATTCTAATGCTGCAGCAGCCTGCACAAGCAAACCGAAATCTAAGCCTGACTTGCCTCTAGGTCATATAATTGAAATCTAAGGACAGCCAATCACAAACAACCAATTAGGCTTCAGGCTATAACCAATCAATAATTTCCTTACTTTGCTTCCACCTATTCTCACCCCAGTTCCTGTTGGTGGACTGTTCCAAACTATTTCCACTTTAGTTCAAATTGATATTTGCTCAAATAAACCCCTAAAATGTTTAATATGCCTCATGTTATCTTTTAACAACTTCCAGGAGTTATGAACCTTGCTCCCAAACTCAAGTGCAAGAAATGTTTTTATTGTAAAAGTGTGCTTCTATTACAAAGCCTCTGTCTGTCAGGGGCCAAACTCTTAATTTTGGACAGTGCAACCTCATGTTTACTTGAGGTTGCATTCTTGTTCCAAGGGTTGTTGTAAGGCCAAGGGGCTGCAGAGGGAGTCATCAAGTCTTCAGTAATCACCATCCTGTACTAGCATTCTCTGGAATGTGTCATTGCTTGTTAGGTCATCTGTCCATCTGGGTCACTGTGGTGTCTTCCTTGCTAAGACCGCTATATCTCATGAGCACAGAGAGGGTGTTCTGCTCCACTCCCACTGTCCTGCTGTGGGCCACAGTATGTGGTTTTATCTCCCGTCCATCCACAGACTCCCCTTGGGCCATGTCTACTCTGCTGGTCAATGTTATTCAAGGCCTCACCCCGACATAGACCTTACTGACAAATTTGGCTCAGGCTGTCTTTACTTTTGAATCCCTCCAAACCTATCTGGGATTTCTGCCTTCCCTGCCTCCAGAGTCTCTGCCTCAGGAGGATGGAGGGCAGAGCAGACGCCCTTCCCTCGGGCATGCAGCCCATTGGATCCTGTTGCTTCTCCCTTTACTCTTTCCCTTCCTTTACTCTTTCCCTATATGTAGCTATATTCTTTTTTGCTCATTTTTTCTTTTATTCAGGTATAGATTCACAGTTTTAAAGGATATACTCCACTTACTGTAAAATATTGGCTATATTCTCCATGTTATACAATGCATCTATGTAGCTTATTTTATACCTAGTAGTTTGTGTCTCTTAATCTTTAACCCTTTATTGCCTCTCCCTCTCCCCACTGGTAACCACTAGCTTGTTCTCTATATCTGTGAGTCTCCTTCTTTTTTATTCTATTCACTAGTCTTTTTTTAGATTCACAGATAAGTAATTTGTTCAATCACCAAGTAGTGTCTGACTCTTTGCAATCCCATGAACTGCAGCACGCCAGGCTTCCCTGTCCTTCACTATCTCCCAGAGTTTGCTCAAACTCATGTCCATTGTGTTGATGAGGCCATCCAACCATCTCATCCTCTGTATCCCCCTTCTCCTCTTGCTCTTAGTCTTTCCAAGATCAGGGTCTTTTCCAATAAGTCAGCTGTTCGCATCAGGTGGCCAAAGTATTGAAGCTTCAGTTTCAGCATCAGTCCTTCCAATGAATGTTAAGGATTAATTTCCTTTAGGATTGCTTGGTTTGATCTCCTTGTTGTCCAAGGGATTCTCGAGGCTCTTCTCCAGCACCATAGTTTGAAAGCATCAATTCTTTGGTGCTCAGTATTCTTTATGATCCACTTCTCACATCTGTATATGACTACTGGAAAAACCAGTTTGTTCTCTATACCTGTGAGTCTCCTTATTTTTTGTTCTATTCACTATTTTAATTTTTTAGATTCAACATATAAGTAATATCATATGGTATTTGTCTTTGATTTATTTCACTTAGCATAATGCCTTCCAAGTCCATTCATGTTGCTGCAAATGGCAAAATTTCATTCTTTTTTATGGCTGAGTAGTATTCCATTATGTGTATGTTTATGTGTGTGTATATATATACTACACCTTTAACCATTCAATTGTTAATGGACACTTAGATTGCTTCCCTTGTGGCTCAGATGTCAAAGAGTTCACCTGCAATGTAGGAGACCCGGGTTTGATCCCTGAGTTGGAAAGATACCCTGGAGGAGGGCATAGCAATCCACTCCAATATTCTTGCCTAGAGAATCCCATGGACAGAGCAGCCTGGTGGGCTACAGTCCATGGAGTCACAAAGAGCCAGACACAAATAAGCGACTAACACACACAGGCACATCTTTATCCATTCAATTGTTAATGGACACTTAGATTGCTTCCTTATCTTGGCAATTGTAAATAATGCTGCTATGAACACTGGAGTGCATGCATCTTTTTGAATTAATGGTTTTTTCCCAGATATATTCAGGAGTGGAATTGCTCAGAAAAGCAAAATCATCTCCAGAATGTAGAAAGTGATTGTCAAAAAGGAAGAGGAAGCATCCTGCATGGAGTCTACTGAAATCAATTAATTATAAGCCTACTGTATCTTTATTCCAACTCTCCAGTCTGAACTTGGACTCCTGGCCAAATATTGCCCTTTCTCTCTCTGTCTCTTAGTCTCTGCCCCACGTTCCTCATTCTCCCTTTCAAGATTTACCTAATTAGGAACAACTCTTAGTGGTCACCATTTTTCCAATGTTTACGTACATCATTAGTAGAGTAATATACATGGGTTCCAGATAATTTAACAAATGGTGTTCAGGCAATTGGATTTTTATAAAATGAGTTTGATACATTGTACATACATACATGTGTGGGTACTAAGTCACTCAAGTTGTGTCTGACTCTTTGTGACCCTATTGACTGTAGGCTGCCAGGTTCCCCTGTCCATGGGATTATTCAGGCAAGAATACTGGAGTGGGTTGCCACCTCCCTTCTCCAGGGGACCTTCCCAACCCAGGGATCAAACCCCAATCTCCTGTGGTTCCTGTATTGCATGTGGATTCCTTACTGCTGAGCCACCGGGGAAGCCTGATCCATTGTACATCTTGCAATAAAATAAATTCCAGATGGATCAAACATTGTTCTTAATGATTCATAAAAGTTGTAGAAGAAACATGAGAGAATTTGTTTTTATGTAATCTTGCAATGGGAAGGATTCTCTAAGTATGACATAAAATTCAGAAACCATAAAAGAAAACTTTGATACATTTAAACTCATAAAAACTTTAAACAAAATTCTTTGTAGAAAAAAAACTACCTTAAACAAAGTCAAAAAGCAAATCAACTGGGAAAACATTCTTGCCTTATGTAGTGTAATCAAATGGCTAATTTCCTTAATACATAAAATGCTTCAACAATAGAAAAATGGGCAAATGATACAAACAGTTTAAAGAAAAGGGAAAATGACTCAAACATGTGAAAAGGTACTAAATCTCATAATAATAAAGGAAATACAAGTGAGAACTATATACAAGATTGACAAAAGACAAAAATTTGGATAAAATACTGGCTTTTTAAGAATGTGGGGAAAGAATCACTTTCAAAGATTTTTTCAGGGAATTGAATTAATGCAATGCTTATTGATCAAAATTTCAAATTTATTCTTTGACCTGGGAATTCTCCTTCTGGAAATCTACCCAATGGATACAGCCACAAAAAGAGAAATAACAAACATGCAAACAACTTTCCCCTAATAGGAACCTGCTTGTATAAAATCTGATACATGCATAAAACAGACTAATCTATAACTGTAAAAGGAATTAGGTAGTTCTATAGGTACCACTGTGGAACTATATACCACTTCACTATACACTGCATAGTGAAGAAACACACTGAATTATCTATGTAATATGCTATCATTTGTGTCAACAACAACAAAAGAATTTACAAATGTATACAGTTGCATTGGCATAGACTGTATGTAAAATCCTGATTTGCCTCTGGGACTCAAGGGTAGAAACAGCCATAGTATTTATTGTATACTTTTTGTACCTTTTGGATCTTGTATCTGTATTATTGACTACACAGTAACACCAATACTAACTACAGCCTCTATCCCATGGCAGCTGTTTGTCACTGGTACTGGGACATCCCTTTCTTTTTAAAAGACTTGTTTATTTATTTTTGGCTGTGCTTGGTCTTCATTGCCGAGTGCAGGCTTTCTCTAGTTGCAGCGAATGGCGGCTACTCTTCATTGCAGTGCCTGGGCTTCTCATTGAGCTGGATTCTCTTGTGGAGCATGGGCTCCAGAGCAATAGCTCAATAGTTGTGGCACATGGGCTTCGTTGCTGCAGCAGGTGGGATCTGCCCAGACTAGGGATTGAACCTATATCCCCTGCATTGACAGGCGAATTCTTAACGACTAAACCCTCAGGGGAGCCTGGGACAGCCCCTTTCTTTCTTGCAAGCTCAGTTTTATGTTTATGTTTTTGCTGGTATATAACATTCAGAATACTGTGCAGTTTCAACAAAAGGAGTCCTGCACTAGGCAGGACCAGTCTCCAAGAGAGATGTTCTGAAACTTAATGTAATCACATATAGGAGGGTAAAGTTGGGATCAGAGAGAGAATCTAGTGGGGTTATTTTCTGTCAAACAATTCCCATCTTTGGTCTCAATCTTTTATTGTAACATTAGTTTCGATTAGATTATGTCCACAGTACTATAATCGTTCTAGGACTCTGTGAGTGACTAACCATGTTCCTAGTAAAGGCCGTATAGAATATTAGTTAAAGGCACTGACAGTGGAGCCAGATTAGTTCAGTTCAGTTCAGTTCAGTAGCTCAGTCGTGTCTGACACTTTGCGACCCCATGGACTGCAGCACACCAGGCTTCCCTGCCCATCACGAACTCCCGGAGCTTACTCAAACTCATGTCCATTGAGTCTGTGATGTTATCCAACCATCTCATCCTGTCATCCCCTACTCCTCCTGCCCTCAATCTTTCCCAGCATTAGGGTTTTTTCCATTGAGTCAGCTCTTCGCATGAGGTGGCCAAAGTATTGGAGTTTTAGCTTCAGCATCAGTCCTTCCAATGAATATTCAGGACTGATTTCCCTTAGGATGGACTGGTTGGATCTCCTTGCAGTCCAAGGGACTCTCAAGAGTCTTCTCCAAAACCACAGTTCAAAAGCATCAATCCTTTGGTGCTCAGCTTTCTTTATAGTCCAACTCTCACATCCATACATGACTACTGAAAGAACCAAAGCTTTAACTAGATGGACCTTTGTTGGCAAAGTAATGTCTCTGATTTTTAATATGCTGTCTAGATCGGTCATAACTTTTCTTCCAAGGAGCAAGCATCTTTTAATTTCATGGCTGCAGTTACCATCTGCAGTGATTTTGGAGCCCCCAAAAATAAAATCTGTCACTATTTCCCTTGTTTCCCGTCTATTTGCTATGAAGTGATGGGAGCAGATGCCATGATCTTAGTTTTCTGAATGTTGAGTTTTAAGCCAACTTCTTTACTCTCCTCTTTCACTTTCATCAAGGGGCTCTTTAGTTCTTCTTCACTTTCTGCCATAAGGGTGGTGTCATGTGTACATCTAAGGTTATTGATATTTCTCCCGGCAATCGTGATTCCAGCTTGTGCTTCATCCAGCCCTGCATTTCTCATGATGTACTCTGCATATAAGTTAAATAAGCAGGGTGACAATATACAGCCTTGACGTACTCCCTTCCTGATTTGGAACCAGTCTGTTGTTCCATGTCCAGTTTTAACTGTTGCTTCTTGATCTGCATACAAATTTCTCAGGAAGCAGGTCAGATGGTCTAGTATTCCCATCTCTTGAAGAATTTTCCACAGTTTGTTATGATCCACACAGTCAAAGGCTTTGGCATAGTCAATAAAGCAGAAGTAAATGTTTTTCTGGAACTCGCTTGCTTTTTCTATGATCCAATGGATGCCGGCAATTTGATCTCTGGTTCCTCTGCCTTTTCTAATTCCAGCTTGAACATCTGGAAGTTCACGGTTCACATACTGATGAAGCCTGGCTTGGAGAATTTTGAGCATTACTTTGCTAGTGTGTGAGATGAGTGCAATTGTGCGGTAGTTTGAACATTCTTTGGCATTGCCTTTCTTTGGGATTGGAATGAAAACTGATCTTTTCCAGAACTGGAGCCACTGCTGAGTTTTCCACATTTGCTGGCATATTGAGTGCAGCACTTTCATAGCATCATCTTTTAGGATTTGAAATAGCTCAACTGGAATTCCATCACCTCCACTAGCTTTGTTCATAGTGATGCTTCCTAAGGCCCATTTGACCTTGCATTCCAGGATGTCTGGCCCTAGGTGAGTGATCACACCATCGTGATTATCTGGGTCATGAAGATATTTTTTGTATAGTTCTTCTGTGTATTCTTGCCACCTCTTCTTAATAACGTCTGCTTCTGTTAGGCTCACACCATTTCTGTCTTTTATTGTGCCCATCTTTGCATGAAATGTTCCCTTGGTATCTCCAATTTTCTTGAAGAGACCTCTAGTCTTTCCCATTCTACTGTTTTCCTCTATTTCTTTGCACTGATCACTGAGGAAGGCTTTCTTATGTCTCCTTGCTGTTCTTTGGAACTCTGCATTCAAATGGGAATATCTTTCCTTCTGTCCTCCGCCTTTTGCTTCTCTTCTTTTCACAGCTATTTGTAAGGCTTCCTCAGACAACCATTTTGCCTTTTTGCATTTCTTTTTCTTGGGGACGGTCTTGATCACTGCCTCCTGTACAATGTCACGAACCTCCATCCATAGGTCTTCAGACACTGTCTATCAGATCTAAGCCCTTGAATCTATTTGTCACTTCCTCTGTATAATCATAAGGGATTTGATTTAGGTCATACCTGAATGGTATAATGATTTTCCCTACTTTCTTCAATTTAAGTCTGAATTTGGCAGTAAGGAGTTCATGATCTGAGCCACAGTCAGCTCCTGGTCTTGTTTTTGCTGACTGTATACAGCTCCCCCATCTTTGGCTGCCAGATTACACGGGTTCAAATCCTAGCCTTGCTACTTATTGTCCTTAGGCAAATTTTTAAACTTTGTGCCTCAGTTTCCTCATTGATAAAATCAAAATGATAATAATAGAACCTGTCTTATTAAGAATATTGGGAGGATTAAATGAGTTACATATGGGCTTCCCTGGTGACTCAGATCATAAAGAATCAACCTGTGATGCAGGAGACCTGGGTTTGATCCCTGGATTGGGAAGATCCCCTGGAAAAGGGCACAGTATTCTTGCCTGAAGAATCCCCATGGACAGCAGAACCTGGCCATAGGGGAACTACAGCCCATAGGGTTGAAAAATGCTGGACATGACTGAGCGACTAAACACAGCAAGTGAGTTACATGTAGTGCTTAGAGCACTGAGAGGCACAGAAGTACTTTAAAAGTGCTGCTGCTGTTGTTTCTTCTTCTTAGTATTATTACTATTCATTTTTGCAAGGCTCAAGGGATCATAGGAAGTGTGACCTGGGTAACCTAAGCCTGAAAAGAGACTCACTCCCTGATAAGCCTTGGAAGTATTATAGCTCTAGATATTCAAAAGAAGTATGAACAGAAAAGGAACTGCCAGTCTCATCCTAGCTCTCATAGCATAAATCAATCAGTGTATCACTTCCAAATACCTACTTTACAACTTCAGCGCCTACAGAGGAAATACACAGCTTGATCTTCACTCTTGAATTGTTAATATTGAGGTTGGGAGAACGCGTTTCTGATAGATGAGGCAACTAAAGCAAGAAGGGGAGAAATTTTCGTTTATTGAGACATACTATGTGTTATGTGTTAAATCCTTGCAAAAAATATTCTCATTTAACTGGAGGCAACATCAACCAATACTATGTTGATTGCTAAATTGTGTAAAGCAGCTTGAAAATGCAGAAGAAGTTCTGAGGCAAGACACCAAGAGAGGCTGATAAGGGTGTTTGCCAGCTCTGCTAAGGAATCAGCTTGGACTACTTGTTAAATATACCTACTCCCCCAGGCTGCAGCTCAACTCACTGAATCTGAATCCCCAGGGGTGAAAGTCTTGGGAACGATTCTCAGACAATAAGTCTCACCAGAGAAATGTTGGAAACCCTGGATCAGAAGACATCTTGAAGAGTCAGGAGGAGAGCGTTCTAGTCTCCATATCTAACACTTTCCATTCGCCCGTCACAAAACAAAGCAAGGAGCGGCTGGGTAGGAGCCAGCAGCATGCCCTGCGCTAGTTTCTCTTGTCGCTCACCTGAGGGCACAGAAGATCTCAACCTCGGGAATTGCACCCCCAAAAGATTTTCTTAAAAACCACTGGAGGACTGGAGTCCATGTCAAGTGAATGTTTGTTTTTTTAAAGTCTTTACTGAATTTGTTACAATATTATTTCTGAGTTTTTTTCCTAATGGTTCAATTTTTTTTGCCACGAGGCATGTGGTGTCCTAGCTCTCTGACCAGGGATCAAACCTGCAGCCGTGCCTTGGAAATCAAAGTCCTAACCACTGGACCACCACGGAAGTCCTTGGAGTTTGTGGCTTGATCCACTGGCTTCATACCTGGATACAAGGAATGCCTGGTTTAAAAAATAAGTGAAAGAAACACCTCTTTGAGTTGTATTCTCATGCACTGTGACGTCAGCAGAACCCTGAGACTGAATTATAGCTTTGCATTCAATCAAGAATCATGTATTATTCTCTATGTTATCCATCACTGCTTCCCCACTGCTCAGAAGACAGAGTGACAGCAATACACACAATGGGCAAGCACCTGAGGTGTTTTAAACCTATCAATAATAAGCATTGTTCTCAGAAAGATTTTGCTCTGTGGAAAAAGCAGAATGGAACAGCCTTTCCAATGACCAGCAGAGGCTTTGAAATTGTTTCCCATTAAATGTGCAAATTCTGAAACCACAGAATTCAGTTACCACCTCGTTTATGTCCTAGGGATTTGGTTAGGACTGAATCAAAAAAACTCTCTCAGTTCATATTAAATGCAAAATGATTATTGGACATGCTATTTCTCACATTTAACTGCATATAAACACTAACATTCAATTTATGTGAAATTAATGAGTTGGTGGTGAGTCTAGTGTATGTATTTAATCAGAAAATTACATTCAGAGTACTTGAAGGCATATTAATTGAAGTTTATCAAGAAGGCAGTAGGTATTTAGACATAAACACAAATGCAAAATATATCAATAGCTGTGCCTGTAATTATCCATCACAGTTGCCTTGCACATTCTTAATGTTTTTAAATAAAAATGAAACATAATACATGCTTGGGCCATTTTAGACATTAGAAACACTTGATATAGATATTTTATTTTATTCTTCCTATTAAACTGGATTGAATTATATAGTTATACACAGAGAATATGCACTTGCAGTTGTATTGATGAATGGAGGCACTAGTAATTGGCAAATAGTTCTTCCCCTGATGTTATTACCTACAAATTTCTGAGATTAGAATGCATATAAAACATTCCTTTACCTAGCTTGATTATTTGTGTAAATACTTAAAGAAAACAAGCTCTTGACACAATGGCCCCCATAAATGCTATCATAAGATGACATATTTACAAATTAAATATAGCAATGAGCAGCTTGGTATCAATACTTTTAAACTTGTTTTCCCAGATTTGACCCTAAAAAATGCAACAGACAGATCGATATCTGTGGCATCTTATTGTATCCAATGGACCTACTAACTCCCTGGAACCAATTGACCCATTAACTCCCTGGATCCAATGGTTCTATTGACTCCTTGGATCCAATGGACCTATTAACTCCCTGGATCCAATGGATCTGTTAATTCCCTGGGTCCAATGGACCTATCAACTCCCTGGATCCAATGGATCTATTAACTCCCTGGATCCAATGGGCCTATTAACTCCCTGGATGGGCAGATTCAGCTGGTCTGGCTTTCTCAAGTATGGGGATTGGGATTTCTTTTTAAATTTCTTTTGCTGTGTGTTTGCAATTTCTTTCTCTCTAGTAATCTAGATAGCTTGCCTTCTTCCATCTTTGAGAATCCCTGCCTGTACCCATCTGTCAGGAAGCCTGAAATAAGGAAATGAAAAACTTGGCAATTTTTAAATATCTCTGTGGAGGCTCAGTATCCAGAAGCTTCACTGCATTTTTATGCATACACTAGATGTTGGGCAGAGTGTGGACAAGGCTATCATCCATTCAGTACCTCTGAGGTCAGCACCTTTTTATGATGCTGGACAAGAAATGAGCTGAGGGTGACCATCAGTTCTCCAACAGAGGGAGGGCAGGAGTGGGGGCCGAGGAGGTGTATATTCTGTGGCCATGTGTTTACCCTTCCGGAGGAATTCTGCTAAGCTTTGGCGTCTGTCATCTCATTTGATCTTCACGACTACTCTGTGAGGTTGACATTATACCCTTGTAAAACAAGTGAGGAAACTGAGAGTTGGAGCAGTTATGGCCTTGCTCAAGAACCAGAAATACAGGACAACTAAAATGAGAAAGAAAAAAAATCACTTGAGCTAGAAATGACAGAGTTGGCATCTAAACCTTGGACCATTGGTTTCCAAATTCATCCTGTATTATGTTGAATGACCTTCTGTTTGAGTAGTTATGTAACATATCTTCATGGGGCTTCCCGGGTAGCACTAGTGGTAAAAATAAATGCTCCTGCCAATGCAGGAGACATGAGAGACATGGGTTCGATCCTTGGGTCAGGAAGATCCCCTGGAGGAGGGCATGGCAACCCACTCCAGTATTCTCACCTGGAAAATCCTATGGACAGAGGAGCCTGCTGGTACAGTCCATAGGGTCACAAAGAGTCGGACACTGCTGAAGTGACTTAGCACACACATACACATATCTGCATACAGATTGATATCTATATGAATACTAATGGAACATAGCTTACACATTTAAAAAATGGAACTGGTCATCAGTCCCTTAGTTGCCTAATTTTTTATTCCTTTTCTCAGAGGAGAATCTGAAGGTCTGGGGGAAAATCAGAAGGCATTTTATTTATTTATATCAGTGAAATCTCATGCTTTTTTCCTTAACACCCGAGTTTTCACCCCCTTTTGTGTATATGTTATCACATACATTTTGTTTATTAAATTTTATTTGTTTGCACATGCTTTCCTTAAAAGAAATGTCATTGCCTCAAAGTCTTGATAGTGGTCCTGAGCACAAGTTCTCAAGCCAAAAACAAACTTCTCCATTTACTATTCAACCTTGGCAAATCACTTCAGTTCTTTAGGTCACCTTATCTTCATCTGTAAAATGAAAATGATGATGGTGATAGCTATCTGTGGATGCAATGAGATAATGCATGGACAATGCCTGGTACCCGGTAAGAAACAGAAAGCCTTAGCTACTGTTATTTGAACAAGCATCAGGCTTAAACTCAAGACTTCACTAAGAAGGCTCATTGTCTGTGGGACCCCACTCTGTTTTCTCTTTCTTATTAACTGGGGAGATAACCAAGATCCTTAAATCCAGAGGCAGAACAAGGTCATCTCCCAAAATGAGGCCAAATAATGGAGTCCCAGTGAATTGGAAGCAGACAGATCATCTCAGTTCTACCTTCATCCCTGCTCTCAGCTGTATGCCTGGGCAAGTCACATTAGGCCTTTAGTTTTCCCTTTTGCCAGACATGGGAAAATCAACCTGCCTCTGAGGTTCCTGTCAGGGTTAACCTTCTGGAAAATACCTAGGCAATCATGAATGAGTGTTCACGTCCATGAGGTTGTTGTAATTTCCTTGCTCCACCTGACCACCACAATCTAGCCCAGGAAGCCAGGAGCCCAGGCCATTCCTGAACTTTGTACTTGAACACGCAGGGCAGCTGCTAACACCCCCAACCATGCCCCCGCATGTCCTTAATCTGAAATCCCCATTAGCTCCAACTACAGGCCATCTATTACCTCATGCCCATAATGGGAGTTAATTTCTGTTGGGATCAGATGGTCTTCCCCCTGGAAATTTTTATTCATATTTCTTTCCTGTTTTGTGATTCTCAATCGGAGTTTTCTAATAACAGATCATTTCTTTTTGTCTAACTTTAATCTGGTCCTGCTTGACAAGCCCCATCCTTTTCATTGAAGGGTAAGACCACTTAAAGGAAGGCCAATAAGCCCTTGCGCTGCTCGGCCGGCTGGGGTGATTTGTCACCCGGTGCAGTGGTGGTCACACCAATGGATTTATCTCAAGGTAAATGGAGATGCTGAGACCCGGGACCTGGAGCTTTGATTAAGGCGCCCTTTTTGTAGTGTTGATAGATGTTGCTTGTGTTTATCTATTTGAAATGCCACTAAATCTGTGAATACAATGGGAAAAGAGAGTACTTTGCCACTGAAAACATATTAGTGATTTATGTTTCAGTAAGAAGCACAATAAAGAGACAGAGGCTATTAAGAGCAGCTATTTTCATGAGAAATAGTTCTGCTTTAAAACATTATTAACCCCACCTTGATAAAGACTTACATGCATGCATAATCATGTTTACTTACCCCTTTTGTTTGGTGCAAAATGCATTTGAAGCACACATTCTCCAAATATTAATAAGTTAGCAGAATATTTACAGCTAGAGACACCTCTCCCAGGACTGTTCTGCATGTAAATTTCCTTCTCTCAAGATAGGGAAACAAAATAAACTTATCTAGACAGCTTTGGAGTTTATGTGGACTTCATACTGTTCACAGCACTCTCAAACCCTACTCACCATCATTTGCTGTATCTCCAGTCGCCTCCCCCCGACCCCCCTCCCCCGCATTGTAGTAGAAATAACCAGTAGGGTGACACAAAAAGATTATAATGCATGGATATAACTTATAACATGAATCAATGTCATCAAGACGCACCCATTTAAATGAATAGGGTCAGATGAGAGTGCTGTATCACCCTGACTTGTGTGACAGTTACAAATGCATCACCTCGTATGCATAATAGGAGTGTACAAACCAGAAGAGATTTGTAAACTTGGTTCATTTCAAGCAGAACTGACCCACAGCAATGGAAACAAGAGAAAAGGCAATGGGGCTGGAGCTGTCGGGAAATAAGTGCTTCTGCGTTCTGTGGTTTCCTAAAACCCTGACGAGCATTTCGTGTCCTCTGACTCCACTGGGGGAACGGAGAGCTCATCAGATCAGGCTGTTTATTTACTGGCTGCAGTATTTGCACGGGGTAGACAGGAGAGGGGGTGGGGGCCGGGGGCGGGGCGGGGGGACAACCTGTGTGGAGGCGGGAGTTTGAGATGTGCAATTCTTAGCAAGTCGGGGCGGCGGGGGCGTAAAAACCCTAGGCGAGTTGGGCCTGGCAGAGTTAACGGTGTTCAAGGGTGCAATTAAGTGTTTGGCAGGCTCTGTGTTGAGTGATCTGATTTATTGATACATTCCGGGGATATCTCCGCACCGCAGTGAACCGGGCGGGGGACCGTGCGTTTCCCGGGAGCGGCCAGCGGCGGGCGGCGGGCGGCGGGCGGCGGGCGGGCTGGGCTGGGGCTGGCTTCGTGCCCCGGGTGTCCGTGCAGCGCGGAGCGGAGGCCACACCTGCACCTCATTTGCTTGCGAGCAGCGCCATGACCCGCCTGCTGATGGGGCGCCTTCGCTTTCATCCTCGGGATTATGACAAGTTATTAATTGCCACCATTAGCCGCAGCAGCCTGCCCGAGATCTCTGCTGCTCTCTGGAGGTGAGAAACTGCGCTTGTGGATGCGGAGGGAAGAAGCTCCGAGCAGTGCGGGGCAAACAGAGCAACAATCTGCCCAAAAGGGATTGTGAGACGGTGAATAATTTATTAGAAAACATTTTTCTTTGTCCTTCCCACAGACCCACAAATCCTCCCCAAGCGCTCTTTACCAGCCTTGCAGATAATGTACTTACACATCTCAGAGCCTGCTAAATAGACTGAAGAGGCCATCGGGTTCACCCTCCACTCCGCCGCTGCCAGGGCCGCGCAGACCCGGCCCGCAGCCTCTGCCAACCGCCTGCTGGTGGAGGCCAGGGCACTAGACTCGATTGCAGAGGCAGATAGGAAAAAGCCACGCGTGCCCCCCCTGCTTTCTTCCTGGGTCCTGCTTCTCACATGGAACAGACATACCTGCTGGCAGGCTTTATATTTGCACAGAACAACACAGTTTCATTTCTTGTCATGCATATTTATTGAGTGTCTACCTTGATAGGGAGTTGCTGTGTCCCTGAAACCTTCTGGACAAAGCTAAGGCCACACACGCACAGCCATCCATGCACTGGACAGACAGAATTGTAAGCCATCCTCCTGGAGATGTGGTCTTCGTAGAGCAAAGGCCTTGCCATCAGAGACTGTATGTAGTCTGTGTTCAGCAATGCTACAGCAGGCTGAAATATTGGGGGCTCTCCAGTCCCCAGATCTTCATGAGTAAGAGAGATAGTCATATCTCCTCAAAGGTTCTGGAATGACAGTTTGGAATTCAGCCAAGCATATCTGACATGAGCATCTTCTATGTCAAGGCTTCTGTGATGTCAGATCTTTTCCTCTTTGAAGTCGAAAATCTCTTAAAATTATGCTCTTGGACCTGCCTTCCTAGGGCCTTGGTGCTTAACTCTGTCATTCAACAAACCTAAAGTAAGTGCTCGCTAGGTTCCATGCTTCATGGATACAGCATCCCCAGTTCCATGCTCTGGGGATACAGTGGTGGTGAAGAAGTGTGTTCCCTGCCATCCTGGAGGACTGCTCAGATTCCCAAGAGGCGGCATCAAGACTGCAAGTGCCAGATGGGGATCATAGCTGAGAATAAATCAAGCAAAGATGAGACAAGAATGGCTGCCTCTGTTGTGTATGTTTGAATGTGCTTTATTGTTTACTTTTTAAAATTTTTTATTAGAGGATATTTGTTTTACAATGTTGTGGTCTCTTCAATACATCAATATGAATGTCATAATTAAGCATGTGTGCTAAGACACTTCAGTTGTGTCTGACTCTTTGAGACCCTGTGTACTGTAGCCAACCAGGCTCCTCTGTCCATGGGATTCTCCAGGCAAGAATACTAGAATGGGTTGCCATTTCCTTCTCCAGGGGATCTTCCCAACCCAGGGATCAAACACAAGTCTCTTATGTCTCCTCCATTGGTAGGTGTGTTCTTTACCACTAGCACCACCTAATTATACATGTGTGTATATATATATATATCTCCCCTCCCACCTGATTGAATGTGTTTTAATGAGAAGCATGATGTGCTCTGATTCTCCTGCAGCTACCGACATCCCCAGTCTTGGTATGCATATGGGTAAACTGCTTGCCAAACATAGGTGTACACACACATAATCACAGTAGAAGACTAACACATCAGAAGACACATTCATCCATTTATTTATTTGGCCAACACATTTTTGAGCACTTACATGAATCAGGTTCTATGGCCAGTGCCAGGCACCTCTTACTAGTCTCTGCTCTGTAGGAGCTCACAGACCAGTGTGGAAGGTAATCTATTGTGTAAAAATTATAATTGCATATGATCAGTACACTAACCAAGGGAGGTATCAAGTGTTCCAGAAGAGAAGAGGAAATAACTAGTTAGGTTTAGGGAGGTATAGGAGGGTGTGTAGATCAGAATGGATTTCCTCAGGGTAGCAGTGTTCTGGTTGGGTCTTGAAGAGTGAATGAACCTCACAACTGAAGAAAGAGTACAAGAGAGATGAAAATGGGGAGAGGAAGGTGGGGCAAAGTGGCATATGCTCAGGGGCTGGGCAGTAAAGGAAGACTATTGGTTACTTGGAATCATTCATTCATTCATCCATCCATTCATTCATCCATCCACTTATTCAAGAAATGCTGAAGCCTACCATGATGCCATAAACTGAATGTGTCCCCCTAAAATTCAAATGTTGAAGGCTTAAGCCCTGTGCAGCTATATTTGCAGTAAAGAGGTAATTAAGGTTTAATGGGTCATAAGGATGGGGCCTTGATCCAATAAGATTAGTATCCTCTTAAGAGACACCAGAGAGTTCACTCTCTCTCTCTCTCTCTCCTCTCTCCCCCATGTGCATGGATCAAAGAAAGTCCATTGTGGGACAGAATGAAAAGACAGCCATCTGCAAACCAGGAAGAGAGCTCTTACCAGAAACCAACCATGCTGGCATTTTGATCTTGCTTTTGCCTCTAGAACTGTGAGAAAATTAATTTCTGTTAAGTCACCTCCATCTTTGGGTATTTTCTTATTGCAGCCCAAGATGAATAATGCACATGCTACTAGCACTGTACTAGAACTAAATAATCAAAGATAAATAAGACCCCTCACTGACCTCAAAAGCTCAGGGCTATGTGTGAGAGACTGACCAATAAACAGTGGCCAAAGGAAATATTATGGTAGGTTCCATGATAACCTGCTTGAAATAATCAAGATTTATTTTACTAAGTGAACAATGTTATCTGTTCTTAGCTAAGCATATTTGAATGTGATTGAGGGATCTCATTTTGAAGTCATTAGTACTATTTACCAGTATTTCAATTTCCTCTCCTTCTAAGTAATGCTCCCTCACTTTAAGTTAACTGGGTCTATATGATGTGCCTTAAAAAATGAATTTTGAGCAAAAGTGACAGGTGTCAACTGCAGGCAGGATCCTTTAAGAGCCAGTGAGTGATCTGTCAGGTTTTCTTCTACACAGATAGCAGCCATCAGCATTCCAGGTGTGGGAGGTGTCCTCAGCTCATATTTTTGCCTGAGACAATCAGGAGCAGAAGGCCTATGAAGAATGAAGAACAGGTAGCGGGGGTAAGAAATGAACCTTTATTGTTTTAAGCCACTGAGATTTGGGGTTTGCTTGTTATTGCAGCACAATCTAGCCTAATATGACTAAGGAAAGAAAAAAGTAGAGGTTACTCACATTCTGACCCTGGTAGACATTCTGGGATATTGGTTTTGCCACTTGTTGCCTGAAGAGTAACCTATTATAAAAAGGTCAAGAGAATGCACTTCTGGTTTCTGCTCTACATGGTTGTCACTTTTATCTATCATCAGGTTATAAAATAAATACATTAATGCATTTTCTCACAATCAATAAGAAGTTGGGATTTTACTTGCTCATCTTCCCTTTCAGTGTTACATCCTTCATCTGCCATGTAAGATCTGTTGTGAAGCAACAAAGAAGCCCCTGTGTGAAGCTACATCTTTTGGAGACTCAACTTGCAAAAGGGTATGATTTTCTAGTCTTCCAAATGATTCTTTTCTTTCATGTCCTGATCATGGGCCCAACAGCAGAAGGCTTTAGAAAACAAGTGTCTGGTTTAAATCCTAGCCCCACCACTTACTAGCTAAATGGTCTTGGAAAATTACACAATCTCTTTAAACTTCTGTTTCCTCATCTACAAAATGTGAATAGTAATAATACTTAACTCATGGGGATATTTTGTGAATTAAATGAGATAATGCACATACAGCTCAATAAATAGTCATCATTACTGTCGGTGGGGTTCTCATTGTTTTTCCCCATCGAGACAAGCCTAAAACCAAATGTCAAGAGTCCTTATCATAAAGCCAGGACTATTCTAAGAACGTTTACTTAAGGATCAGCTGGGAGGCCAAGGTTTGGAATAAACGATCTTTCAGCTTGTGCCCAAGATTTGTGATCCTCCAAAAGCACAGAGCTTCTTAAGGGAGATTAAGACATCTCCTAGAAAAGGTTCTATTCCAGTGAGGGTCCTGCCAAGAGAAGACCCCATTTACAGCAGGTGTGGATGTAAGCGTGGTGCTTTCATGAGTTCTGCGAACTAGCTTTCTTGTATGGCTTCTCTTTTGGATATTTAGCAACTCACTTTGGAGAAAGATTATCTCCTTTTTGAAAGTAACCTGACCACCTGTCAAAACTGGACTTGTGAGAGGAATCAAGAGGCTAACCCTTGGCAGTCTAGCCAGGCTCTCATTTGGGTAATTACACTGGCAGTGGCTGCTTTATTCAACATGAACTTGGCATTCAGTCTTAACCGTCTTCTGAGGCTCTGAGATGTGACTGAAAGAGCTTCTGGGAGCTGCCCAAGACAACTGAGAGGTAGGGAGAGCGACTGGCATAGAAGCTCTGTGATTGATGACCATTTGTAATTATGGAAATGATTTTCTATTTGAATAAAAGTGGCAACCAAGAAAGGAAAAGGTACTAAACATTCTGTTCTAATTCCCTTCTGTCACTAATACAGGTTATTCTTTAACACTGAGCTTTTAAAAAATAATTTGTTTGATGAACTTCTAATGGTGCTTACCAGGTTCTGGGCCAAGTGCTATGACATAATAATTCATGAGAGCTTGACTTACTCTACAAAGAGTTCCTGTTCATGTAATCCAACAATCCATTCATTCAGCACATTAACTGACACCCATCATGTGGCAGGCACCGTGTTGTGCAGAGTATATATTGGTGAACAAAACAGAAAGCTCCCTGCCTTTGTGGAGCTTAGAGTTTAAGGGCAAACTCTGAAAAAGTAGGCACAAAAAAGTATATGATAATTATTTCTTTTTATGCCAGCACAGGAAAATAATGGGGAGCACCACCAAGAATGTGTGGTGGGCATCAGGGAGCAACAGAGAAGCAAACAAATCCTGGCATTGCCCTGGAAAAGAGCGTTCAGAGCAAGAATGCTAGGGTGTTTGTCCACCCCGACTGCAGCCGCAAGTGCTCATGGTGGGAGGCATGCACGGGAAACGAACCCAGGAACCCAGGTACACAGGAATGATATAAATCAATGCATATACATGATAGGAATATTTCCTCAGAATACAAACCATTAGCAACCTAAGCCCTTGGCTGAGTGAAAATTCCACTTTACAGTGTTTCTGTAACTGTATAGATACACAAATGTTGTGTTACAGATCATTTATTCTACAAATATTAAACTGTTTACAGCATGATACTTACCATTGAAGCAAACAACTCATCTTTTTTTTATTTTTTTATTAGTTGGAGGCTAATTACTTCACAACATTTCAGTGGGTTTTGTCATACATTGATATGAATCAGCCATAGATTTACACGTATTCCCCATCCCGATCCCCCCTCCCACCTCCCTCTTCACCCGACTCCTCTGGGTCTTCCCAGTGCACCAGGCCCGAGCACTTGTCTCATGCATCCCACCTGGGCTGGTGATCTGTTTCACCATAGATAGTATACATGCTGTTCTTTTGAAATATCCCACCCTCACATTCTCCCACAGAGTTCAAAAGTCTGTTCTGTATTTCTGTGTCTCTTTTTCTGTTTTGCATATAGGGTTATCATTACCATCTTTCTAAATTCCATATATATGTGTTAGTATGCTGTAATGTTCTTTATCTTTCTGGCTTAATTCACTCTGTATAAGGGGCTCCAGTTTCATCCATCTCATTAGGACTGATTCAAATGAATTCTTTTTAACGGCTGAGTAATATTCCATGGTGTATATGTACCACAGCTTCCTTATCCATTGATCTGCTGATGGGCATCTAGGTTGCTTCCATGTCCTGGCTATTATAAACAGTGCTGCAATGAACATTGGGGTGCACGTGTCTCTTTCAGATCTGGTTTCCTCAGTGTGTATGCCCAGAACAAACAACTCATCTTATCTCCTCCTGCAAGTCCTCTCTGATTGCTCCACTCCCTCCACACTCCCGTGAGTTCTGTGATTCTTCTCCACATTCCCTAACCCCCTCTGTGTTCATTTTTTACACTTTTATATCACTGAATTATTTTGTTTTTCTCATCTTCTAGATTGTGAACATTTTGAAGGCAGACATGTCTTGATTGCCTCTATCTTCCCACAGCCTAGCTTCTTAGTTTGGATTTCCCCAGCAGGAGACTCTCAGACAAGCATTCAAGTACAAATAGTTTATTTGGGAAATGGTCACAGAGAATACCTGGAGAGGACTAAGGAGAGGAAACAGCAGAGGGAAAGAGGCTAATAAGAAAGTGAAAGTGTGGTCGCTCAGTCATGTCCTACTCTTTGTGACCCTGTGGACTGTAGCCCACCAGGCTCCTCTGTCAATGGGGAGACATTGTCAGTAGGCAAGAATACTGGAGTGGATTGCCATTCCCTTCTCCAGGGGATCTTCCTGACCCAAGAATAATCAAGCAAGATACTAATCCCTCTGGAGAATATGTCCACATGTTGTCCCACTAAGGGGTAGAGAAGCTGGGCATTTATCCACTGACTCCCCATCTATTGGTCTTCCAGACCAGGTGTGCTCCTGGGACCTGAAAACGCCCTCAGGCAGAGTCATAGGTGCTTACAACCTTCAGAACATGGAGGTGAGTGCCAAGGAATATGGGTGGGGCACCAACAGCATCTACTGGACTTGTCAGTGCCTGGCATCCAGGGGCTGCTCAGTAAGCTTTGATGGCTCAATGTAACAAAACAGCTAAGCAGCACACATGGTTATGGAATATTATTTACTATGTGCTCCATGGGCAAAGCTCCTGTTATTGACATGGCATCGAGCAAGCAGTGGAGTGTTAGGTCTGGAGGACCTTTGCAGGGGATGCTTGTTTCTGCAGCAATCATGAACACAGTAGTGAAGAGCTGTGTTATTTTAACTCTTCCACACAACAGTTAGAACTGGACATGGAACAACAGACTGGTTCCAAATAGGAAAAGGAGTACATCAAGGCTGTATATTGTCACCCTGCTTATTTAACTTATATTCAGAGTACATCATGAGAAACGCTGGGCTGGAAGAAGCACAAGCTGGAATCAAGATTGCCGGGAGAAATATCAATAACCTCAGATATGCAGATGATACCACCCTTATGGCAGAAAGTGAAGAAGAACTAAAGAGCCTCTTGATGAAAGTGAAAGAGGAGAGTGAAAAAGTTGGCTTAAAGCTCAACATTCAGAAAACTAAGATCATGGCATCCGGTCCCATCACTTCATGGCAAATAGATGGGGAAACAGTGGAAACAGTGGCTGACTTTATTTTTCTGGGCTCCAAAATCACTGCAGATGGTGATTGCAGCCATGAAATTAAAAGATGCTTACTCCTTGGAAGGAAAGTTATGACCAACCTAGATAGCATATTAAAAAGCAGAGACATTACTTTGCCAACAAAGGTCCATCTAGTCAAGGGCTATGGTTTTTTCAGTAGTCATGTGTGGATGTGAGAGTTGGACTATAAAGAAAGCTGAGCACCAAAGAATTGATGCTTTTGAACTGTGGTGTTGGAGAAGACTCTTGAGAGTCTCTTGGACAGCAAGGAGATCCAACCAGTCCATCCTAAAGGAGATCAGTCCCGGGTGTTCATTGAAAGGACTGATGTTGAAGCTGAAACTCCAATACTTTGCCACCTGATTCGAAGAGCTGACTCATTTGAAAAGACCCTGATGCTGGGAGGGATTGAAGGCAGGAGGAGAAGGGCACGACAGAGGATGAGATGGTTGGATGGCATCATCGACTTGATGGACATGGGTTTGGGTGGACTCCGGGAGTTGGTGATGGACGGGGAGGCCTGGCGTGCTGCGGTTCATGGGGTCGCAAAGAGTCGGACACAACTGAGTGACTGAACTGAACTGAACCCCCTTTTGCCCAACTCCCATGTAAGAAATCTGTTAGTGCAGTGATTCCATCTGTGTTTTCTCACCTGCAGGTGTTAGGAGCTCAATTATCAGAGCATGCTAAGATGTTGTTATTTTCCGAAAGGATGTGAATTAAAGCAGATGTTACTTATGAATGATATTTAGTAGCAATGCCTCCGACTGGTTTGTTAACATACACACTTACAGTCAGATGGGGCCTCTTCATCTGATCTTCCAGAGAAAGGACCACCAACCACCCTGAAACTCCCTCATTTCTGGAAGTCCCTCTTGTTGCCCCTCTTGTTTAAAAGTGACACTGGTGATGCTAGCCCAGGACTTCACCAGATTTGGAGCTTCTTATAGCAGAATTTACATGAATAACCCCATTCAAAGCTTAATCCAATAAAAAATAAATATACCCTATAATTTTAAAGGATGTGACTCCAGAAAAATAACAGTCATTCCCATATGTTCCAATGTAAGGTTTCTAGTATCTGAATGCCTGGGTCCTGAACTTCCTTTTCTCATCTATAAAACAGGGATAATAATAGTTCCCAGCCCACAAAGTTGTAATAAGGATTAAAGGAACTAATACATGTAAAGATCTTAGAATAATGCCTAGCTCTTTCAATAGTTCCCAGTGCTATACTAGACACTGAGTGACCATGAAATGATCCATTCATTCATTCATTTATACAAAAATATTTATTGAGCACCAACTCTGTGCTATTCACTGTACTTCTGCTTCATGGACTATGGTAAATCCTTTGACTGTGTGGATCACAACAAACTGTGGAAAATTCTTCAAGAGATGGGAATACTAGACCACCTGACCTGCCTCCTGAGAAATCTGTATGCATATTAAGAAGCAACAGTTAGAACTGGACATGGAACAACAGAATAGTTCCAAATTGGGAAAGGAGTACGTAAAGGCTGTGTACTGTCACCCTGCTTATTTAACTTATACGCAGAGTACATTATGAGAAATGCTGGACTGGATTCCACAAACTGGAATCAAGATTGCCAGGAGAAATATCAATAACCTCAGATATGCAGATGACATCACCATTAATGGAAAAAAGTGAAGAGGAACTATAGAGCCTCTTGAAGAAAGTGAAGGAGTAGAGTGAAAAAGCTGGCTTAAAACTCAACATTCAAAAAACAAAGACCATGGCATCTGGTCCCATCACTTCGTGGCAAATAGATAGGGAAACAGTGGAAACAGTGACAGACTATTTTGGGGGACTCCAAAATCACTGCAGATGGTAACTGTAGCCATGAAATTAAAAGACACTTGCTCCTTGGAAGAAAAGCTATGACCAACCTAGACAACATATTAAAAAGCAGAGACATTACTTTGCTGACAAAGGTCCATCTAGTTAAAGCTATGGTTTTTCCAGTAGTCATGTATGGATGTGAGATTTGGACCATAAAGAAAGCTGAGCACCAAAGAATTGATGCTTTTGAACTGTGGTGTTATAGAAGACTCTTGATAGTCCCTTGATTACAAGGAGATCAAATCATCAATCCTAAAGGAAATCAGTCCTGAATATTCATTGGAAGGACTGATGCTGAAGCTGAAGCTCCAAAACTTTGGCCACCTGATGCAAAGAACTGACTCATTGGAAAAGATCCTGATGCTGGTAAAGATTGAAGGCAGGAGGAGAAGGGGATGACAGAGAATGAGATGGTTGGATAGCATCACCAACTCGATGGACATGAGTTTGAGCAAGCTCTGGGAGTTGGTGAAGGACAGGGAAGTCTGGACTGCTGCAGTCCATGGAGTCACAAAGAGTCAGACTGAACTGAGCAACTGAACTGAACTGAACTGAATCGCAGTAAACAAAATAAAACTTGTCCCACTCTTAACAGAGTTTACAATTATAAAAGAAGGCAAAGAAGGTTATGATGGATCAAGACCTCAGCTGACAGGGTAAGGGTCAGGTGAGGCTTCCTGCAAATGAGGACTATGGTAAGACCTGGGAACTAGGAGTAGGCAGGCAAAGTGTGTTCCAGATGGGCATTGGCATGTGCCATGTTCTGGAAGTGAAAGATGGCAGAGACAGAGTGACTCACCATGGCCATGATATGGAGGGATGGTGAGAGGGAGTCTGGGGAAGAAGGCAAGGAGGTGGGTCACGAAGGGCCTATCTGCACTGTTTTTGTGCTGTTCAATATCCTTGGAACAAGTGGGTGAGTGGGGAGGAAACACACCAAGTTTACCACTCTTGGCGCGTCACCCACATGGCCTTACGTTGTAATTTTTTAGTGTAAATGCACACCTATTTTCACCCCATCACATTGTGAATTCCTTGAGCATTCCTTGGGTCTTATATTTCTTTGAATACTCTCCAGCCACTGCTAACCTTCTTGGTAACTGGGTCTCCAACTAGCCATCTTTTAGCACCTCTTACATAATGTCAATTCCAGTGTTATTCTCTTTGATCTGAGAAGCAAGTCTCCATCACCTGCTAAGGACCTCAACACCCTGCCTTGGTCTTATCTGACCTTCCTACCACCTTGAACTGGACTCTTCCCTCTATTCCCTGTCCCAAGATGACAATCAAAGCTTCCCAATGCTGTTTACCTCTTTACTGGGACACCTTCTAATTTCCCATCATCATTCCCTGCAGCAGTTTTATCACTTACCAGACCCTCCCTTCCACCCCAATGTGAACAGCTTGTTTAGACCAACTGTTTTGATTTTTACCTGTGAGATACAATGCAGTGAATTTCAATGCCTTTGGAGTCACACACATCTGAGCTTTAATCCCACCTCCTAGCTGTGAGATCTTAAGCAATTTACTTAATCTTTCTGGACTCTATTTCTCTCATCTGTAAAATGGGACTAAGAAAAACACTTACCGCAGGGTTGTTGTGAGGATTAAAAATTGTTATAGAAGTAAGATGCTCGTTAAATATCGATACCTGTGTCCCTGATGATAGAGACAGCTTGTATAGTTTCCAAGGCTTAAACTTTCCATATTTACACTTTCTTTTGTGGTTGAGTCCATCCCCAGAAATCTTGTAAAATAGTCATTAGGCTCAATGCAGGATAATTTCTTGGCACAAAAAAGCTCTCATTTTCAAGATTTATCCTGTAAATGTAAGTTATTCTCATTCTCAGTTGCAAGGACGTTTTTCAAACTTACCTATGCATGGTAACTCTAGACCTAAAAGACACATGGGCAGAGATCACTGAAAGAGCAAGCCATTCTGAAGCTCTTTTTCTCTAGAGCAACACGTGTACAGTATCCAGAGCAATGAGATCCTGATTGCCAGGCCAAACTTCCAATAAGAATCTAATGAGCTATAAACCCCTGGAACTCTGCTCAAGTCACTGATGGAAACAGCAGCATCCAAGCCCTTGGATGGAGTCACTGTCTTATCATTAGACTGAGTATGTGGTGGACCCAGGAGTACGCAGATGAGAGAAAAGGAGTGAGGGATGAGGAAACAAATTGAAAAGTATACACTGAGAAAGGAAGAGAGATGAAAACACAACTCATGAATGTAATTATAAGATCTTCTTAACTACCAAAGTTTGGGAAAGCCAAACTGATTCCAAGGGAGCTTAATGAATATAAGTACTGGCCATGGGGCTTCCTTGGGGAGAACTGTGAAGGGCATCATGTCAGTCTTTCTGCCCCTTTTGCATCTCTCTCTCTCTCTCATTTCTGTGTTCTCTGGGCATATCTGGGCACTTAAGATTGAGGATGGGAAGGAAAGCATGAAAGAAGAGGGGAGAGGGGAGGAGGAAGGAAGGGGATTGCCAGCTCAGGGAGCACCAACCACTGCAATGTGTCCAGGGCTCTGCCAGCCACTTCTCATTCCTTAATTCGGTGTTGGGAACATGGGCACTGGCAGCAGACAGACCTGCTTCAGGGCCCACCCTGGTCCAACCTTGGCAAGTGGCTTGGGTTCTTTATATGTAAAATAACATGGAGGTGATTAGGAGCATGAAATAAGATAACCTGTATGAAGCCCTTAGCATACAAATGAAATGCTCAACAGTCTCTTAATATGATTTCACTTTACTCCTATTATTTCACTTTACTCCATAACAGAGGGCAGTGAGGCTCTTATCCCCACCTTGGGATGAAGACACGGGCAGGTGGGACATTAAGGAGACAGTGAGCGCCATGAAAGTGAAGGCCATGCCAGCCTAGGTCACTGCTGCACCAAGCGCATGGGCAGTTACGGTCATGGAAGGCTTCCCTGGGCTTCCCTGGTGGCTTAGTTAGTAAAGAATCACCTGCAGTGCAGGAGACTGCCAGCAATACAGTAGGCCCGGGTTCAGTCCCTGCATAGGGAAGATCCCTTGGAGAAGGAAACGGCAACCCATTCCAGTATTCTTGCCTGGAAAATCCCATGGACAGAGGAGCTTGGCAGACTACAGTCCATGGGGTCACAAGCGTTGGACACAACCTAACAACTAAACCACCACCACCAAGGCTTCACTAAGTATCTGTGGTCGAGAAGGAATTCAAATTCAGTGGCTGATCCAAAGCCAGCGTCCTCTCCAATACCAATTTCCCGTCCCCAGACAATCCTTTGTCTTTGTGGACAGCAGTGGAACAGTAGTTAAAAGCACAGGCTTGAGAGCCAAACAGCCAGGGTTCAAGTCTCAAGTTACAGAACTGCTTTGTGAGCCAACTATTGCTACATTTATTGTACTCATCACTTCCCACCCTCACTCCACCCCCGGGTAGAGTCCCTTCTTCTTGTTTGTTTTTTGACATCCCAGAGTATCTCAAAGGGAACAGGGTAAAAAGGATTATTTGGGGGCCAGAGCCTCAAAGAAAAATCCCATGCTTGGAGGTAGTATAGTGATGGCAGAAAATAAAAACCTCAGGGAGAGAGTTAGGATGGTGTGTCTGGGGTTTGTTTTACATTAGATGGGAACAAAAATAACAAAAGGAAAGAGCTTTGGGAGGAAGCTAATAATTACTGAGCAACGACTGTACACTCACTCTGCTTGGTATTTTATGTGTGGTATCTCATTTCATCCTATCAACTTTTGGAAGGAAAACTCCCATTTTACAGATAAGGAAACCGAGAGTCAGAAAGGCTAAGTACCTTGGTTCGTTTAGCCTGTTCCGTTAAATGGCAAAATGAGTTTCATTTCCAGGTTGGATTGTCTCCAAAGCCCATGTTCTTTCCACAAGTACAGTCTGCCTCTCTTTAAGGTAAAAGAAAAATAGATTTGTCAGACTTTTAAGTTTACCAAAAAGTTTCGTCTTCTCTCGGGTGTCCATGGGGAGGTGATTTTCTGTGTTTGGAAAGAATACTCATGTCTCTGTTCTGCTCTCAAGATCCTACTCTTCCCTTTTTAATACTGTACGCTGATCAATTGATCAATGTAATATGGAGTCTGCGGGTCCCTGGAATTTTATTCTATAGTCAGGCCACAAATTTGTGATTATTTTAAAAAATAATTATTTGTACTCAACATAAATTTTTTAAGAAGATAAATAAGCATATTTTTAGATTTCAAAATATAATATTGATTCTGATAACACAAGACAGAAGGAGGTGACAAGTCAGAGTGCTGGTTTAAAGACTGAACCCTGTAAAATTTATAGGCAATCTACAGTGAAGCTAAATCTAACAGCCATGAAACAAAAAATAGCACAATCACTTTACAGGGGTTTTCCAGGCAACTCTGGAATTCAAGCGTCCAAGTTCAGCCCATGTAATAAAAGAGAGTTTATGATGGTTTTCCAATAGAAGCAGAAGATGGAGAAAAGAACACTTGTATTCGTGAGCATCCTAAAACCAAAAGCCCCATGAGAAAAGTTTACTAAGTGTGAAACATTTGTTTTGAAAAGAAAGGATGCTAAACCATAAAGGACACAAAATCCATCATTAACCCAGGCAGCCATAGAAACATTCATTCATTCATTCATTCTTGCAGCAAAACCTTCATTGAGCACCTACTATTGGATACAATGGCAAACAAATGTCCAGCACAAGGGATGTAAAGCTAATTAAGGCATACTTCCTGCCCTCAAGGAAATCTTATCTGAGAGGTGAGACAAAGTGATTATCAAATAAATGCAATGTTTGAGATCTTATCCTAAGAGCAGGGTTTACTGGGTGCTTTCCAAGTGCCCTACTTAGTTTAAGCACTTTCTATGTTATTAACTCATTTACTCCTTATAACAGCCCTGTGAAGTGCATGCCCAGGTGCTCGGTCATGTTTGATTCTTTGCAACCCCATGGACTGTAGCCCACAAGGCTCCTCTGTCCATGGGATTTCCCAGGCAAGAACACTGGAGTGGGTTACCATTTCCTCCTCCAGGGCATCTTCCTGGCCCAAGGATCAAACCCACAGTCTCCTGCAATAGCAGGCAGATTCTTTACCACTGAGTCACCTGGGAAGCCCGTTCTAGGAAGTAAGTACTATTCAGTTCAGTTGAGTTCAGTCACTCAGTCATGTCCAATTCTTTGCAACCAAATGGACTGCAGCATGCCAGGCTTCCCTGCCCATCACTAACTCCCGAAGCTTGCTCAAATTCATGTCCATAGAGTTGGTGATGCCATTCAACCTCTGTGATCCTCTTCTCCTCCTGCTTTCAATCTTTCTCAGCATCAGGGTCTTTTCCAATGAGTCAGTTGTTTGCATCAGGAGGCCAAAGTATTGGAGTTTGAGTTTCAGTTTCAGCGTCCATCCTTCCAATGAATATTCAGGACTGATTTCCTTTAGGATTGAGTGATTTGATCTCCTTGTGGTCCAAGGGACTCTCAAGAGTCTTCTCCAACACCACAGCTCAAAAGCATCAATTCTTCAGTGCTCAGCTTTCTTTATAGTCCAACTCTGACATCCATACGTGACTATGCCATTTTACAGATATGAATCAACAGAGTAAGGGACTTGCTCAAGGTGAGACCTAGGTAGAAAGGGCCATGAAAGCATATTGGAGGGATCTGCCTGAGGGTAGAAGAAATGCACATGACCTGAATCTTAAGGAAAGACGAGGAGTTTTCTGGATGGAGAAGTGGGACAGGGAAGTACTTTATTAACACAGGGACAGTATATGCAGAGGCAGGAAGGGGCTCCTGCGCTTGGTGCATCTGGAGAACAGAGAGCAGTTCTGTGGATGAGGGTAGGACTCGCAATGCATGATAGTCTGAGATGAGACACTGTGCGGGGTTTTATGAGTCAGGAAAGAGAGTTTGTGCAGTACGGAACCAAGTGAGGATTTTAAGCAAAGGACTCCAGATAACTGAGCAGCTAACTTTGGCAGACAGTATATTACAGAGGAGTAAACTTGAAATATGAAAATTAGGAGGCTAAACTAGCAATCCAAATGTGAGATGGTGGCCTGAATGAGGCCAGTGATTGGGAGGATGATAAGAAGGGGATTTGAAAAATTTATGAATAATGCATTTATATTTCTGTTTATGGCAGTTATGGTAGGAATTATCAAGATACCAATCCTTGGAATGAGATGCCCTAAAAAAATTTGCAAAACAACTTTTTTGAATAAATCTGGACTCATCCATTCATTTTTACCTAACAAACACTAATATGTATTTTTACCTTTAACAAGGCCTTGTACAGTACCTGGTGCATAGTGAAAAGTGAAAGTGGTAGGAGCTCAGTCGTGTCCAACTCATTGTGACCCCATGGACTGTAGCTCTCTAGGCTCCTCTGTCCATGGGATTCTGATACTCAAAATTACACACACAAGCACACACTCATACACATACAACATCAAAATGGACTAACAATTTTGGGGCACCCCTAGGCTTCCCTTGTGACTCAGACAGTAAAGAATCTGCCTGTAATGCAGGAGACCCAGGTTCAACCTCTGGGTTAGGAATATCTCCTGAGAAAGGAATGGCTACCCACTCCAGTATCTTTGCCTGGAGAATTCCATGGACAGAGGAACGTGGTGGACTACAGTCCATGGGGTCCCAAAGAGTTGGACACAACTGAGCAACTAATGCTTTCACTTTTTTCACTTTTTCACTGAACCTCAAAGCTAAAGCCATTTATTTAATGGAGCACAGTCTTCACTAGTCCGTAAGGTAACATCTTACATTGTAGAATAAGAGTTCACTGTATTCAAATTTAAGGAAAATGGGAGTCTACCTGGTGTGAAACATTACACCTCACCCTCTCACTGTATTTAATAAATTACCTCCACCATCTTCTTTTACCAACGGAGAAACTGGGCAACAGAGAACTTAAGCTACCTGCTCAAAGCCACACAGCAAGATGATGTAGAAAACATGAAATATTTATTTATCCACCATGTGTTCCCCAATGCTGCTTCTCCTTCCACTTTAAGAGAAAGTTAGAAAATTATGGCGTGAGAGGGACAGGAAATTCTGCATAAAAGAAAACATTGAAAAAAAAATACAAATGTGGCCTAATTTAATTTCCAATACATGTCTCCACTTTCAGCTTTGAAAAAAAAGGTTAAAATGCAATTCTCCGAAACGAAGTTATTCGACAGAGGAATATTAACCTCCTCGCCCCCTTGTACTTTGACTCGTTTTATCTCCTTTTCATTTTTGTTTGTGGGTCTATTCATTTTGGTGAGGCCAGGCACGTTGCTAGGTAACAGGCCCATCGCGGGCTAGCATGTTAGTTTGTCTGGCTGGCCCGGGTGGCAGACTTCCCTAGTGCTAGCTGCCGGCAAAGCAGTCTCTTACAAAAAGCATTTATCACCGAGCAGGCACCGTAATGGCCACTCAGTGGAGGGGAAATTGAGCTGACCTGAAGGCCAAAGCTGTTAGGGAGACTGGTGGGAAGGGTAAGAGGGTCACAACACCCTTTTCCCACCCACTTAGTGGGCAGTAAGCGCTAGCACAGCCCAGCCACTGTGTTCACTAACATATCCTGAGGCTTTGCACCTGAAATAAATGTTTGCTTGACATTAACGATAAAAAAAAAGAGGGGGGAGGAGAAAAAATAAAATCGGTTTGCTC
Organism: Cervus canadensis; assembly: GCF_019320065.1. NCBI lineage: Eukaryota > Metazoa > Chordata > Mammalia > Artiodactyla > Cervidae > Cervus > Cervus canadensis. Next base: position 78,138,493 of record NC_057387.1, on the reverse strand, counting down.
CCAGAACAATGAGCTATGTGATTTAAAGTTAGCCAAAGTTCCCTTAAGATTTGATTTTTGGTGGTTATGCTGTAGGGGAGATTCTAAATAATTAGTGTATTCTGATAGTGGCTATAGAAACATTTCTTTCCCTAGCTTCATGAATTTGAAAGTAGTGAATCTAAATAGCTGTGCTTTTTAGATTTCTCCCTTCACCCCATTAATGGCACAAGCTTTACATATCAAATGCTGGCCGTTGCTAAATTTATAATGGTTTCAATTCCTGTTGAATTACTTAATGACCATTTCCTTCAATATTCATTTGTGCTTAGCATGAAATAAAGTTTAAAATGAAAATTGAGAATTTTTAATACTGTATTTAAATATGCTTCTGCAGTGTCGAATAAAAACACATATTTGGATGTGATGTTTCTGATACAATGCTAAAGATTTTTCTGGAAACATCCATATTTCTTTACTTTTTTTGGAATTATTTTTTGTGACTAAGAACAAAGAAAATGGCATTACAAAAATAAGAAATACATGTGTAGGGCATAAAAGGATAAAAATAATATAAACAGTATGAAAACTTATGGACACAAGGAAGGAGGAGGAAAGAGAGGGTGGGACAAATAGAATAGCATGAAAACATATGTATTACCACATGTAAAATAGACAGCCAGTGGGAATTTGCTGTGTGATCGGGGAAGTCAAACCAGGGCTCTGTGACAACCTAAAGGGGTGGGACAGGGTGGGAGTGGTGAGGGAGTTTCAAGAGGGAGGGGACAAATGTACACCTATGGCTGATTCATATTGATATACAGCAGAAACCAATACAATATTGTGAAGCAATCACCCATCAATCAAGAATAAATAAATTTAAAAAACAGTATGAAGGCTATACGTGGATTTCATATTAGCTATGTAGAAATCTCTGCAAGTTTCAATTGTGGAGGAAAGCAGAAATTCCTTCCCTATACCACTGGTTTTTCTCAGTCAACTATAGGCTAAGTGCTTTGTACTTGAACTCTCAAACTATATGTCAAATTATATAAGGGGGTTTAAGTGTTCTTGCATGGAAAAGTAAGCACTAAATATCATCCAGAATTTTGTTTTTAATAAGGCACCTCAATATTCTTCTTTAATTGGGTGCAAATTTTTCTCTTGCTTTTCAAATAAGAAACATGTAACATCAGACAAGATGTTAGCTGTAACACAGACATGGGACAACAATTTTATTACTGTGAAAAAGCAAACATTTGGAGCAACTGAAAGCACTAAGGGTAGATTTTCAATAGCACTCAAAATTCTCTCATTTTGGAAGAATTAGGCTTCTGGCCTTCATGAGATGCCAAATTTATAAGCCCACCAGAGCCTCTGCGTTCTTTTTGACCAATTAGCCTCATTTTATATATAGTCAAGAGGACTTGCCACAGCTTTTCTTTGGAAATGGAACAGAGTTGAGAGCATTAAAAGGGCCTTTTCCTTCAGTTTGGATCCACTGCTTTCAAACAACAATATTTAACCAACAAAAGAAGAGACCAAGTCAATCTCAGTTTTAGTGATTCCCTTGAAAGTCATCAAATAAAAACGTGAACTTTAAAATTGATCAGGATTAATTTCACTGACACTGTATCATAACATATATCTCTTCAGAGACTCATTTGTTGGGCTGCAGATGCAAAGAAAGTAAGGAAAGAAATAAATCAGAATACAATAAGGTAATTAGACTTTTGCCATTGATAGAATACTAAAAATGTCTGATTTATCAAAGCATTAGCAAACAGAAGTAAACACAAGACTTATATTTTCTTACAAAATACCTAGAGAGGAAGATTAAAATAATAACCAAGACCATGTGTATCAATAAATTTAATTTATAAATATCACCCCATTGCTAAAAGATGCTCTTTCATTTGCTAATTTGAAGAGTACAACAGCAAGGGATGATTTATCAATCCAAGTGCCATTCTGATGTGTAACGGCTGTTCTCATCTCCATGGACATTTTCTTACCCAGATGAGAGAGAGTTCTAGTGAATCTGAAGTGTAGCTTAATAAATAAAGTTACTTAGTCTTTTCCTGCAGTCATTATCTTCAATCTGAAATTAAACAAGTATATTTATACTGTTTTTCTTCATCATGATCTCAATCCCAGTGTGCTTACAGTAAGAAAAATAGCTACTTGTGACAGGTATTGTCCTAAGTGTGTATGTGTTGCTGTTGTTGTTCAGGGGCTAAGTCATGTCCTACTCTCTGTGACCTGATGGAGTGTAGCATTCCAGGCTCCTCTGTCCTTCACTGTCTCCCATTTGCTCAATTTCATGACCATTGAGTTGGTGATGCATTCTAACCATCTTATCCTCTGCCACCCCCTTCTTTTTTTTTTCTCTTCATGGGTCACAGCCTTGTGGTGGTGAAGAGGCTTGTGTAACTCGATGAAGCTATGAGCAATGCTGTGCAAGCCACCCAACATGGGTCACAGTGAAGAGTTCTGATAAAAACTTGGTCCACTGGAGACGGAAATGGCAACCCACCCCAGTATTCTTGCCTAGAGAACCCCTATGCAGTATTTTAAAAAGTGTGTATGTACATTATCTCATTTAATTCTAACAACAGCTCTATAAAGCAGATTTTATTATTACCCTCACTTACCAATGAGAAAAATGAGTCTGATAGAGGCATGACAATTTGCTTTTGATAAATGAATTGAGATTTGAACCCAGGCTGGTCCAGTTCCAAAATATGTGCTCATAATCACTATAATGTACTTGAAAGTCTTGAGAATCAAAATTCTGTCAAAGACAAACTGTAATGCTAATTACAGCAATTGTAATTTAATATAAGCTGTTACATAAAAACTTAAGTTTCAGTGAAGAAATTTTAGTGGTGAAAGAACCTCAGGAGCCGTTGAAATTCAATCTTCACTTCCCAGGTGAAGAAGTGGGGGTGATCTACCAGGAAGCCCATGTAAAGTTATTATATGAACATAAGATTGAGTGGTTGTCCCACAAAGTAAGTCATTGTACCTTTGTCTAGTATATTTACTAGTAGTTAATATAAATAGCTAGTATGTTTAAAATATTATTCAATATGCAACATATCTACCTACACAAACTTGTCAGGGAGACATATCTGTCCAAGATGAGGTGAAATTGTCTTCAAAGTCAAGGAAAATCGACCTATTTCACTCCACACTGGCTCCTCTCGTGACGTCTTTATGTCAGGCACTGGGACACAGAGATGAAGTGGTCTCAGTCAAGGCTTTGCATGGTAACAATATCCACAGGAATTCTTATGAATTTTAAGCAATTTACTTGAAATTTAATTTGAAGACCTAGCCTGAGGTTAATCTAAATAATGTGTATGAACACTAAAATAGATGCTACTCCCTGGGTGTGGCAAAGCTCAGCCTCACAAGCAAAAGGTGACTGAGCCTGAAGCCATATTCCTTTTGGAGGTGGGAATGGAAACAAAACTACTCAGATGAAACATCCCTTCCAACATACAGTCTACCCAAGGAATTGCTGAACCACTCTGTGATGCTATCCCCAAACAGTCCATTGAGCAGAATTCTCTGTAGACCTTTCAATCGGACCAGGAGGAGCTCAGAAAATTATGAAATCATGTTGTTACATAAAAAGAGAGTCAAAGAATAGAAAGTAAAATAATTCAATAGACTTAGATGAAGGAGTATTTCTTTTTTCTTCTTTTTAAAAAAAATTTTAATTGGAGGATAATTACCTTGAAATATTGTGTTTGTTCTGCCATACAACATCGTGAACCAGCCATAAATATACATATAACCCTCCCTCACGAGCCTCCCTCCCACTCCCACCCCTCTAAGTCATCACAAAGCACCAGGCTGAGCTCCCTGTGTTATGCAGTAACTTCTCACTATCTATTTTAGACATGGTCATGAATATGTTTCAATGCTACTCTTTAAAGAGGACTTCTTGTTTTATAAATATCAATATATATGAACTCAATTAGTTCAATATCCTTGTAAGCAAAGTCAGAGAATTTCAGTGATTTGTCAAGCTCAAACATCTTGAAATGGAAAAATGAACCAAGACCTCTTGACCTCGATTCCATGATTCTTCCACTACCCCAGACTGCTTAAACCAATATCAATGTCTAGTACATATATAAGAAAGATAGGAAAAGAGTAGAAAAATGGTACACTTATTTGATGATGTGTGTATATCAAGATGGAATAAAAGTTACAGTGTAATTTCAGACAAAAAGCTACAAATTTATAACTTCAAAGTTATTTTGAACATGTCCACAAAAATATTTTTATAGTCTCCACATAATGAGAAACACTGTCTTAATAGCCACTTACATGAACCCATGAGCATTAAAATGTAAGACATGAACTGCTCAGTACACTCTCTCTAATACCTAAGACTTTCCTCCTTGCAGTGTAGAAGGCCCCCAAATTGTCATTAGCATGGTAAGTTGCTCAACATAAATGTCCTCAGACTTTCAAATTACTTTGCCATATCTGACCTGTCATGGAGTCAAAAGAAGAAAAAAAAAAGATTGGAAATATCCTGATATTTTGAAAGCGACAGTTTCTTTGGGGTTTGACTTTCTGAATTATAAATTCCTCAGGATGGAAATTTTCTTCTTCATTTGGCACATTTATCAGCTGCAAACTATTACATGACTATGTAAAAATTGGCAATAAAGAAATCCCAAGAATATGGAATAGAAACTGACATGTAGTAAGAAATTCAATAAAGTGTTTGATAAGTGAATGAATGAATAACTCTTATTTTCTTCAATCACTTTCCAAATGATATCAAACAAATTGCATTTATAAAAAATTACAGCATGGTTTTATATAGGTAAACTTTGAGCTTTCTTGAGGAGAGTGAGCTTTCTCTGATTTGTGCTTTATAAAGTCTTCTTTGAAATATTATAATCTATGTTACAGTAACATAATTAATATAAAGGTGTTGTATCACACCTTTTTCTTTCAATGATGCACCATTTTCTTTATATTACTTGACTAAGAAAATATTTCCCTTAATGCAGCGCAACTAGAACTTAAAACAGTGTTAGAAACAGCTCTGCATTTTACAAAAGCTTAATCTTCTCATAGGATGAAATAGGATTATTCTTCATCTTAAAATATCAGCTATAGGACTTTCAATATCTTCACTATAAGTGTCAAGTAGGGATTTAAGGAATTAATTCTTATAATTTGGGCAGGGAAATAGTCATCAAACTAAATGGTTTAGTTTAACAAACATTTCTTGAGCAATTACTGAGTGCCATGGTAAACTTAAAAATGAATGAAAGATAGTGCTTGCCTTCAGAAACAAATTCTGTAGAGTTCCAAGGAAAATAAAATGGATATGACAACACACACTAGTCTTCCCGCCCACTAATCCTTATCCTCAGGGAATATGTTCCAGGACCCCAAAGGATGTCCGAAACAATGGTCATCTGCTTTGGTCATCAGAATCAGATGACAATGGCCGGGAATCCTGGGAAGGATAGAGTGGAAAAGCATTAGATTTCATCACACCTCTCAGAGCAGTGCCAAATTTAAAACTTAAGGATTGTTTATTTCTGGAATCTTCCATGTAATGTTTTTGGATCATGCTTGACTGTAGGTAATTAAATTTTAGGAAGTGAAACCATGGATAAGGGGGGACTACTAGTATCTTATTAGTATAAGTAAGATTAGATTAACAATGATACACCAAGGAGTGGGGATGGACAATGGAATTGTCTACACTAGGTACAGCATTATCTGTACAGAATTAAAAAGCCTAAGCACATCTTAGTCTACTTACTATCACCATGCACTGGCAATTCAACTGGGGTTGAAGAGTGTCTCCCCAGGAAGTTCACGTCCTTCTCAGAACCTCAGAATGTAACTGTATTTGGAAAAAGGGCTGTTGCAGATGTAGCTAGTTACAATGATGACATGCTAGAGTAGGATGGGCCCTTAATCCAAAGATGGATGTCCTCATTTTCTTCATGGTGTCTTATTTCTCCGAATGAAGAAGAGGAAAAGTGACACAATGGTCAACACAGACAAAGAGCACCATGGGAAAAGATTGCTGCATATAGAAGCCAGAAAACATCAAGGCTTGCCAGCAACTGCCTGAAGCTAGGAGAGAGACATGGAACAGAGTCTCCCTCAGTGCCTCCCAAAGGACCTAACCCTCCCAACACCTTGATCTCATACATCTGGCCCCTACAACTATGAGATAATAAATTTCTCTTGTTTAAAGCCACCCAGTTTGTGGTACTTCATTATGGCAGCACCAGAAACAAAACCCATGATTATTCCTAACTACTTATTATACCACTGAATATTAATATAATGTGGTCACTACTGAAGGGTATATTGTAATCATAATAGCTTATGATTAGTAGAATAATAGTCTGGAAGTAGCTGTGCAAAGCTTAATCGCTCAGTCATGTCTGACTCTTTGCAACCCATGGACTGTAGCCTGCCAGGTTCTTCTGTACATCGGGATTCTCCAGAGTGGGTTGCCATGCCCTCCTCCAGGGGCTCTTCCCAACCCAGGGATTGAACCCACATCTCTTACATCTCCTGCACTGGCAGGTGGGTCCTTTACCACTAGTGCCACCTGGGAAGCCCCAGATTTGAACCTAGGAGTCTTCAACATCCAGGCTTCTCAGGTGGCAAGTGGTAAAGAATCTGCCTGCCAGTGCAGGAGATGCAAGAGATGCAGGTTCGATCCCTGGGTCAAGAAGATCCCCTGGAATAGGAAATGACAACCCACTCCTGTATTCGTGCCTGGAAAATTCTGTGGACAGAGGAGCCTCATGGGCTACAGTCCATGGAGTTGCAAAGAGTTGGGCACAACTAAGCATGCATGTGCATCTTTAGCACACATCAAATACCCCAAGCCTTCACATCTTCATGCAGCAAATACCCTCTACCTGGAATACTCTTCTTTATCTAATAAAATTTCATTCATTCTTCCAGACCCAGCTCGAAAGTCACCTCCTCTGCACTCTCCTTGCCAGTTTCCCCAGTCACAGTAATTGTACACTCTTTGAGTCTCCTTCACATCTCTTTTACCACAAGGATAGACTTCGTCACAGTCTGGCTTTGTTGGTACTGGTCTCTTCCCTCCTCACCCACAAATAGAACGTGATGTTTTGGGAAGTGGAGGCATGTCTCATTAATCTTGGTCTTCGCAGTGCGGTAGTTGGGTGCTTAATTCCTAGTAGACACAAATCTGTATTTATTAAAGATGGACCTGAGTGTCAAGTTTGGCTGCATCCTTGACTAGATGTGTGAATCTGAGAAAATTCCTAAACCCTTCTATCTTCATTGCTCTCATCTATAAAACAGTGATGATGAAACCTACTTGTGAGGTTGTAGTGAAGACAAAGACAGATGAGATATGTGAAAGTGCCCACACAGTGCAGGGCACGGAGTAAGCACAAGATAAATACTTTTTTAAAAAAGATTATGCTCCACTTACAGTTATAAATTGTTGGCTATATTCCCTGTGCTGTACAATATATCCTTGTAGTTTATTTATTATATACTTTGTAGTTCTGCCTCTTAATCCCCTACCCCTATCTTGCTCCTCTCCCTGTTCCCTTTTCCCACTGGTAACCACTAGTTTGTTCCCGTATCTGTGGATCTGTCTCTTTTTTGTTCTATACACTCGGGTTCTTTTTAGATTCTACATGTAAGCGATATCATACAGCATTTGTTTTTCTCTGCCTGACTTATCTGACTAAGCATAATACACCTGCAATGTGGGAGACCTGGGTTTGATCCCTGGGTTGGGAAGATCCCCTGGAGAAGGGAACGGCTACCCACTCCAGTATTCTGGCCTGGAGAATTCCAGGGACTATACAATCCATGGGGTTGCAGAGTCCCACAGGACTGAGCGACTTTTACTTTCGCTTTCACTACGCGCCCCCCCCCCCATCCCCGCAAGACCATCTATGCTGTTGCAAATGGCAAGATTTCATTATTTTATGGTTGAGTAGTAATCCATTATATATATATACACCACAACTTCTTTATCAATTTGTATGATAAATATCTTTAAAAGGAGTAAAATAAATGAGTAAGGTGTCATAGTGTAAAAGCAAATAGTAATAATAAAAACCACCACTTATTAAGTAAGTGCCAGGCACTATTTTAGGTAGAACATATACATTACATCATCATTCCTCAAATTCCACCGGTTATTATCACAATCATCATTTTCTTTTATTAAGGAATTGAACTGAGGTCTATACAGGTTAAGAAGTTTACCTAAGGTCAAGGGGACAGCAAGATTTAGACTCTGATTAGAATGAGTCCAAAACTCTAGCTTTGAGAAAAAAACCAGAAAGCTGACTGGCACTTAATGTCCCCTGATTAGTGTACCAGCTCATCCAAATGTCACACCATGGTGTTTAAACTTCAGGGATAGTCATTTTATCAAATTTTCACCAAAACCTCAGAAAAAAATCTGAGCATTAAATAAATTATACTCCTTAAAACTAGGAAACTACAGCTGTCAGCAGTCACGTGGGATGTGGCTGCTCTTCATGAAACACAAGCCCTGTTAATTAGAGGTATCGGTTGTTGTATAGCACTGTGTCCATAATGAAAACAGTCAGGACAGCTTGCCACGTTCAATGAGATGTTTACAGACGAGCAGTAGAAATAAAAGCTGTAACCAAAGCATGAGGGATATTCTTTTGATGTCAGCTACATGGAGTCCTTCCTGTGACAGTAGCTGGATTTTTTTAAAGGAGATTGGATTATAAAATTGGAAAGTGTTTTTCTTTTACTGTGTGCTGGTCACAATTGTGTCATAAGGGAAATAAATTTAGATGTTTTTAAAAAATCAAATCATTTATCTTAGTGTTCCCCGAAGTTTGCAAACTGCTGAGCAACGTGATGCTTTGCCCTGCATTCTCCTCATGGAGTCTATCTGGGTAAATTAATTACAAGACAATCCTTAGGAATTAAGTGTATTTTAAGTTCAGAGGCATCTGCTTAGAGACTTCTAATGCCAGTAAATAGTCCCTTTGGAAATGCACTCGTTAGTATGAGTGGTATAATTTTCATTTCCGCTGGCACTGTGGCATATGACTTCTTTAGTTTCAGCTACCCTCTGACTGACCTGTCAAGGACATAAACCACTCTGAGGATGTTCAGTGCCATTTGCACTTCTCTGGTAGGTGTAAGGGACCAGATTGATTTGCTGCATGTAAAGAATAATTTAATAGATGATTTTCTCTGGTTTTAATGTGACACATTATCTATATAAACACACACACAGAGGCTGAACTTGTAATAAGCTTAGTAGGCAATAGAACAAAACAAATAAACATTTCCTCAGATAGCAGATATTCCATATGTCTTGAGGACACGAATTAGAAAAAAACCAAAGGGCCTGATTAGTCCATTTTGTAAAATGAAAATACATTTTTATTGGATGCCAGTAAGATATTGACAGGGGACTGATGAGAGAGAGGGTGCTTAGAACACAGAGAATGGAAAATGACATTTTAGATTTTTTTCCCCCTCTCTTATAAAATGAGAATATGATGAGTTCAAAATCACCTGATTTTTACAAAGCCACTGTGTTGTGGTTTGGAAGAATTCTGAATCAGGGTGATTTTAAGAAAGATGCTCTTTCCCAGGCTTGAAACAAAAGCAAAGCATGGCCAACTGCCATTATGCCATCGCTATAAACAAGAAGGCACTGAATGGGCCTCCTCCAGAAAGACACAGAAGGGCCACTTGCCATCCATCCACCCATCAACAAATCTAATTTGGAAAGGTCAGGCAAGGAGGAAAGAAAACTTCAGACCTCTGACTAAAACAGAGACAAAAACTTAATTTAAATAATAGAATGTTCAAGTGCACATAGAACTGGCATTTGGCTACCCCCAGAAGCATAGTTGACCCTGGGTAATACCACCAAATCAATCACTTCTAATGATACTAATGACAATAAAGGACCATTTACACAGTGCTTTATTAGTGTGATAAAGCATATTCATGTGCTGTATCATTTGGTCCTCACAACAATCTCCAGAAGGAGGCTGCATTTGATATCTGTTAAGAACACAGGTTTTGGAGTCCAGCCAATTAGTTTAAAATCCCGGTCTCTCAATATACTAGTTGGATCACCTGGGAAACTTAGTTATTCTCTCTGAAGCTGTAATGAGAGTAGGTGAGATCATATAGGAAAAGCATTTTCCCAGTACTTGGCTCATGGTAGGCTTACATTGTCTGGTACCTATTGTTATTATCATTCAGGGATTTCAATAACTTACTCTTTTCTAATCCAGAAATATATTTCTGAAAAAAAGTGTCTTTAAACCCAGTTTCTGAAATTTTTAAGCAAATATAAGTATTTATTGAATGAATGAATGGAAATAACTCTAGTTCATGATCAACCAGGAAAATATAATTCATTGCATAATACAATATTTGTTGAGCAAACATTTATGTCTGAACTCTTACTATGGACCAGGATCTATTCTTTGAACATCTCGTTTAATCTTCCTATCAATCCTGTGAAGTTAAGTGTTATCCTCTTTCACAGATCACAAAACTAATAGTCCAACAAATTAACTTGCATATGGATACATAACTACCAAGTAAAGCTTGGGGTTAAAACTGGGTTTGATTCTATATTTAGGGCTCATTCTTAGCACCATTGCCTCTTGACCCATTACTGGACAATCCAAGACAAACCATAGTGTTGTCCTCAAATCCTGTCCATTTTCTATGGACAGGCTCCATGGAATGAGAAACAAATTTCCTTCTAAATCTAATATACTTGGCTATTCAGCATGACTCCTAGATGCATATGAGGGTATCATATCTGGTACCATAATGTAACTGTTAATACAGTTAACAATTACAATAAGCTTTTATCTACAATATGGCTGAAATCATGGCTTGCAATGAAAAAAAACTAATGATGTGAACCTTGTCCATGATCCTCACCTCTCACATTCTCTTTCTTTATACCAGCTACTCTCCATACACTGCTAATTTAGGGGGAAAGGAAGAGAGGGATTTGAAAAGAAAAAAAGGTTAGGGAAGGAAGCACCTCACTCTCACTCAGAATTGAAAACATATGGTCAAAGACTTTAGGAAAAGAATGGAGTTGCTGTTCACCAACTTTAGCCCTGACTCAAACCTCTGGGTAGGACACATGACCCTATATACATCTCATGGAACTTTCTGCATCCTCTTGGACAAAGTGAGCAGCTGCATATTCCAGTAGAGAAAGTGATTGGAAGGCAATGGATAAAAACGACACTGTCATTCTTTCATTCTGTATATAAATATAGACATATATGTGTCTGTGTCTATGTTAGCCACTCAGCCATATCTGACTCTTTGCAACCCCATGGTCTGTAGCCCACCAGGCTCATCTGTCTATAGAATTCTCCAGGCAAGAATAGTGGAGTGAGCAGCCCATCCCTTCTCCAGGGGATCTTCCTGACCCAGGGATTGAACCCAGGTCTCCTGCATTGCAGATGGATTCTTTACCATCTGAGCCACCAAGAAAGCCCCATATATATGTATGTGTGCATATATGTGTGTGTATGTGTGTGTATATATATACACACATATAGACAGAGAGCATCTTCTACATGTTCTGCATATAGCAAATGCTAAAAAGTGTTATAGCAAATATAAGTGTTTACCGAGTAAATTTAATTTTCTCATTGCAGTGAAAGAGAGAAACCAATCTCTACCCTCAAGAATCCTATAGTTTAGTTTAGAGAAAAGATATTTAACAAATAATTACATGAATGATTATTTATCTTCAACAGTAACAAGTGCAGCAAAATAGAACCACACTGCACTGTGAGATCAAATAATGGGGACAATATTCTAGACTGGGGTATGAGAGGAGGCTTCCATGGGCAGGGGGCATTTGAGCTAAGGAGGGAAGCATAATTTAAGCAGAGAGTAAGTGCCAGGTCATTCCAGACAGAAAAACAGCAAACTTTTTATCACAGCCTGTGACAACCTAAGATCTGTCCCTCCTTCCTTTAAGACCTTGTCTCTTATTAGTCTCACCCCCAATTCATCACCCACCCTCCATCACTCTTCTCTAGCCCCTTCATCTTCTCTCTCTTTTTTGAACATGTAAGTTCATTTCTGTCTCATGTAGCTTTTGCAGTTGTTGTTCCCTCTGCCTAGAGTGCTTTTATCCAAGCTCTTCTTATAACTGGGTCCAATATTTGTATCTCAGTTCAAAATTGCTTGTTCCAAGAAACCCCATCCACCATATGGGATGCAGCTTCACCCCTCACTCTACACCAGTCACCGTCTACCATATCACACTATAACTGTTCCTTTATAGTAGTTAACAGTTCTTGATGATTTTTTTACTTTGGGGGGCTTCCTGGCTCAGACAGTAAATAATCTGCCTACAATGCAGGAAACCCAGGTTCAATCCCTAGGTTGAGAAGATCTCTGGAGATGGAAATGAAAACCCACTCCAGTCTTCTTGCCTAGAGAATTCCATGGACAGAGGAGCCTGGTGGACTACAGTCCATGGACTCCCAGAGTCAGATATGACTGAGCGACTTTCACGCACAATGTCTGTTTCTCCCAGCTAGAAAGTAAGTTTCATGAGTCTTGTGTGCCTGACACAAAGAAATCACTCAATAAAAACTGAATATATGAAGAAGAATTAGCATTTATAAAAAGACACTATGGTGAAAAGAGATGTGGCATCTCCCAGCAAAAGAAAGGACTGTGTGGTTGAAACATAGTTGAATGACTTGTTTGCTGTTAGTTGTTTCTCAAATGTTTATGTCTATATGGACAAGATATATAGAGGTAATGGCTCATCAACTACATTTTAATCAGCTTGACGGTAATCACAATGTCTTCTTAGAAAGAGTACACATGCCCTGCATATAGTAGGCACTCAACCAACTTTTGGCTGATTGAAAAATGATTCTAGTCTTTTAAGATCCTGCCACCTTATCTCTACATATCAAATTTCAGCTTCAAAAGTGACTTCCCATCACTGTATCAGTAGATTCCTCACCAATATAGACCTGTCAATGAATAGATATTTGATTGTACCAGCCCTAAGGGAATGCATTCACCTCTTTACAGTTTGGTTCTGGGACTTGAACAAGGTATAGAGAGTATCCCTTGACAAGTCTAATTTTATACATTGTGAACTAAAGACTCATAATAGGGCTAGAGTAAGGTCATCAAATAGTAATATACATTTTTTGTTCTCTACATTCTCGGGTAGAAGGCAGTTTCCCAACACTAGCAGATCATCTTTTCGAATCTTCCTGCTCCAGCTGTTCTCCCCAGAAAGTGAGTGCTGGTAGGAAGAGACCGACAGTTTAATAATTGAGTAGTAAGTAAAGTGTGGAGGATGCATCTCAGCTGCGTGAAACCTTTCCCTACAGCAGTTCCACAGCCCTCACAGCTTGGCTTTGAAGCCTGTGAGGTTTGAAACCAGCACCTCTCAGAGGAATTTTACTCTAAAGTAGTTCCCTGGGTCTCTGCGCATGCTCTATGCTACTGGGCCGCCAAAGCAAGTCGGCACATATTAAGGAAGAATTGTCAGGGGTATTCTCAGCCTTGAACATTCTACATAGGTAAAAACACTTCATATCTCTAATATGGCTGACCAGAATGGATTATTGGGTTAATTTGGGGGAGGGGGCACGAGAAACTGACAATCCACATAATTTCAGGGCCAATGAGACAGATATGTATATTCTTTGCCTTAATTATGGAGAAAACTGCATCTGGCCTAGACTACCATGACTGGAAATTCCTTAAGGTCAGGGAACATGTCTTTGTATTAATCAAGGGAACAAGTTTTTTTTGTATTAATCAATTTGCACAGGTTCTGGAAAGTCATACTTGGATAAATATTAATGAATGATCATCAAAAATCTATCAGTTTCTACAAGATTATGGTTTAAAAACAATCCAATTGCACTAATTTAATATCCTCCTAAACAGGTCTATTATATTGAGGAGAAAATTATAGCTGTAATAGATCTTGTCTTTGTCAAGCTTCTGCAATTAGCACCTTTTGACATTGTTGTCAATGATTTAAAAAATTTAATCACCATAGAACTGGGTAAGTTTGTTGGGTTATTTGATAAGCCAAAGAAACTCATTCTGGTTAACTTTAGTAGAAAAAGATTGTATTGGAAAGATACAGCTGTATAGAGAACGTACTGCATGGCTGAAGAAGCAGGCTTGGAAAAGAAAATGCAGCTCTAAGAGTCTCCATAGTAACCCCCCTTTCAAATGAATGAATATTAACCTTTTTTTCTGTCTTTATATCACTACACTCAATATTCAGAATACTAGGAGAAAGAGACTGATTGCCGCAACTTGGGTCCTGGTAACATCCCATGACTAAAGGAGAGAAGAGAAACTTGATTTACATCCCCATCAATATTACGCACAATGAGAAAGAGAGAATGCCCAAAATAGATATGGGGGTGTCTTTATCAAAAGGACCTAACAGAAGCAGAAGATATTAAGAAGAGGTGGCAAGAATACATAGAAGAACTACACAAAAAAGATCTTAATGACCCAGATAACCATGACTGTGTGATCACTCACCTAGAGCCAGACATCCTGGAGTGTGAAGTCAAGTGGGACTTAGGGAACATCACTATGAATAAAGCTAGTGGAGGTGATGGAACTCCAGTGGAACTATTTCAAATCCTAAAAGATGATGCTGTTAAAGTGCTGCACTCAATATGCCAGCAAATTTGGAAAACTCAGCAATGGCCCTGGACTGGAAAAGGTCGGTTTTCATTTCAATCCCGAAGGAGGGCTATGCCAAAAATGCTCAAACTACTGTGCAATTGCACTCATTTCACACAATAGCAAATTAATGCTCAACATTCTTCAAGCTAGATATCAACTGTATGTGAAACAAGAACTTCCAGATATAAAAGCTGGATATAGAAAAGGCAGAGGAACCAGAGATCAAATTGTCAACATCCATTGGATCATACACAAAGCTAGAGAATTCCAGAAAAACATCTACTTCTCCTTCATTGACTACACTAAAGCTTTTGACTGTGTAGATTACAACAAACTATGGAAAATTCTTAAAGAGATGGGAATATCAGACCACATTACTTGCCTCCTGCAAAACCTGCATGCAGGTCAAGAAACAACAGCTAGAACCAGACATGGAACAATGGAATGGTTCTAGATCAGAAAAGGAGTATGTCAAGGCTGTATATTGTCACTCTACTTATTTAACATATGCAGAGCACATCATGTGAAATGCCAGGCTGGATGAAACACAAGCTGGAATGAAGATTGCCAGGAGAAATATCAATAACCTCAGATATGTCAATGATATCACCCTTACGGCAGAAAGTGAAGAGGAGTTAGAAAGCCTCTTGATGAAAGTGAAAGAGGAGAGTGAAAAGGCTGGCTTAAAACTCAACATTCAAAAAACAAAGATTGTAACATCCAGTCCCATCACTTCATGGCAAATAGATGGGGAAACAATGAAAACGGTGACAGACTTTATTTTCTTGGGCTCCAAAATCACTGTGGACAGTGACTGCAGCCATGAAATTAAAAGATGCTTGCTCCTTGAAAGTAAGCAATGACAAACCTAGACAGTGTATTAAAAAGCAGAGACATCACTTTGCCAACAAAGGTCTGAGTATTCAGAGCTATGTTTTTTCAAGTAGTTATGTACGTATGTGAGAGTTGGACAAAAAAAAGGCTGTGCGCTGAAGAGCTGATGCTTTTGAATTGTGGTATTGGAGAAGACTCTTGAGAGTCCCTTGAACAGCAAGGAAATCAAACCAGTCAATCCTAAAGGAAATCAACCCTGAATATTCATTGGAAGGACTGACGCTGAAGCTGAAGCTCCAATACTTCGGCCACCTGATGCAAAGAGCCTACTCATTGGAAAACACCTTGATGCTGGGAAAGATGGGGAAAAGGGATGACAGAGGATGAGACAGTTGGATGGCATCAACCGACTCAATGGACATGAGTTTAAGCAAACTCCGGGAGATGGCGAAGGACAGGAAAACCTGGAGTGCTGCAGTCCATGGGGTTGCAAAGAGTCATACACAACTGAGCAACTGAACAGCTTTATAAAAAAAAAGGAATGCAATAAGGCTGAAAACCCACAAATATCTACTACAGCAGATGAAGTAGGGGAGAAAAGAATGAACATTTCTCGAGCACTAAGCTCATACCGTGTGAATTACTTTCCACAAGTGTCTCATTTCGCCCTGAGCCATTCTGAGAAATGGGCATTCTATCTTCACTTTGCAGATGAAGAAATTGAGGCTTAGAGAGGTTCAGGGACTTGGTGAGCACCAGCTAGCTAATAAGCATTAGAGTGAAGATTTGGACCCAGGTTTATTTTATCTTATATCTGTACTCTCCTGTGTGTCCCAAGCTTAAGTAACAATCATTCACAGGTTATCGTCAGCCCTAAGGGGATAGAGTGAATAGGGTTCTAGAAAGGCTGATCCTTCTAAGAGAAAATGTAATGCTTTATTGACAGACTTGGTTGGTGAAATAAAGTACATCAGCAAAGGAGTAGTCAGGGAGAAAGCCCAGGATTGAGAATGGAAGAGAGGAGTTCATGTCCTGGCTTTGCCACTTTATGATCGTGTAACCCTGGGTAAGATTTGAGATGTGAGTTTCTTAGCTGAAAAAGGAGGCTAATGCTACCTGACAATTATCTCACAGGAGGCAGCAAAAGCACAGGATTTGGCATTTCTACCAAGTCCCTTAACCTCTGTAAGCCTTACTTTTTAGTGCAAAATAATGATAGTATCTATAACATAGGACTATTATAAGAATGAAATGAGATAGTATAAATAGATTCTTGAGCACTGTGTAAATGTTCAATAAATATTTTTTTTCTCTTTTCAACTCACCTAATTCTCATGAGGATCAAGAAAGATAATGTACGTGAAAATACTTTAAGAGCTGTGACATGCTACCAAAACTGCAAATGACATCAAATTAGGCAGAAAATTTTTTTAATTGAATCATAATTTTTAATGGTCTGAAAATGAAAGGAAGGGTATTCATTTGAATAGAAATTAATATTTGGTAGGAAAAAATATGGAGTGTGGTAGAGAGTGGCTTGCTGTATTCTAAACCCATTTCCTCTCCTACTTGGGTACCTAGCTAAATGCACTACTTAGCTTTCAGCCTCTCCTGCAGTTAGGTGTGGCCATGTGACTAGTCCAGGTCAAACGGATATGGGGGAGTGTGTGCGTGTGCTAGTTGCTCAGTTGTGTCTGACTCTTTGTGACCCCATGGACTGCAGCTCACCAGGCTCCTCTGTCCATGGAATTCTCTAGACAAGAACACTGGAGTGGGGAGCCATTCCCTCCTCCAGGGGATCTTCTTGACCCAGGGATCAAACCCATGCCCCCTGCATTGCAGGCATATTCTTTACCATCTGAGTCACCAGGGGAACCCTATGGGCATAAGTTTAGTCCATAAAAGTCTCCTAAGAGCAATCTTTCATACACTCTCCTCCAGCATGTTTGGATAACATGTTTAAGAGATACAGAGCCACAAGGTGGAGGGAGTCTGGGTCTCTAAATCCCTATTTGGAGGAAACCTGACCTCTGATCAGAGACATACATTTTTACTTTACATAAGCAAAAAACAAGTATATACTCTGGTAAAGTATTAAGGATTAAGTTTTTGCATTTATATGTTTTTAACAGCGTTATATTAACTCATGGATTCTCAGCCTCAGAACTACTGAAATTTTGGGCTGGATTCTTCTTCAATACCAGGGTGGAGTTGGGTTTGTCCTGTGCTTTGTAGGATGTTCAACTGAATCCCTGGCCTCTATCCACCATATACCAGCAGCATTCCCCACCCACCCGCCTCTCCTGGCTTGAAAATCAAAAATGTCTCTTGGGTGGTGGTCCTTAGTCGTGTCCTCCAGGCTCCTCCACCCCTGGGAGTTTTCAGGCAAGAATACTGGAGTGGGTTGCCACCTCCCTTCTCCAGGGGATCTTCCCAACCCAGGGATCCAATCCACATCTTCTGTGTCTCCTGCATTGCAGGCAGATTCTCTACCCGCTGAGCCATCAGAGAAGCCCCTCAAAAATGTCTCTGGACACTACCAGATATCCCCTAGGGGCAAAAGTCTCTTGATTGAGAACCACTACCACAACTACTCTTGGAAATTAATTCACTTTTTAAAAAAATTGATCTGTACAAGACTGGGATAGAAGGAATGACTCTCCCCAAAGTTAGTAGAAAAATAGCTAAGGTGCCTAGACTACAGATAAAAACTGAGTCCAAAAGCAAATTTGTTACATGCTGGGGATTAAAATTCCTAAATAAAATTACTTTCCAGATCTGCTGTTGCTGTCCAACTGGATCAGAGGTACCATAATCAAACACAACACTTTGTACTTTAGACTGTTCTGAGATCTTCAACTGTTACAATACTATTTCCCGAGTTAGGTTTATTCTTATGCTCGGCAATGGCGCAGGAAGAGAAGTGTCTGGGTCTTTCATCAGAGTTATATTCTCCTGCTTGTCCTCAGTGTATAGGAATATAATGATCTCATAGTGTAGATGGTTTAACATAAAAATCCTCCCTCTGCACAGCTTTCAGAAATCATTTTGGTGGAGTAAAAGCCAAGTAGCAATATATGAGCACTTTCTCTTACACATTTTATTCATCATTCTAAAAAAAAACTCATAATGCAAAATTTTTCAACTTATAAAATGTCCACAAGATAAAATTTTTTTCATTTTCTTTCTCTTTTTTTCCCCTCTTTCAAAAGGTTTCTTTTCTTTACTACCATGCTAAGAACATATTAGAGAATCTATGAAAGTCTGCTGATCAGATTTAATTGGGGCATTATTCTGTTATAAATATTTGAATAGGAATTTCCTTCTCAGCATTGATGAGTGTAACTCATTCACATGATACAAAATAAATTTTTAGAAGGAATATTGTTTTTTTTCCTTCCTTGGTTTTCACAGAAAGATCTATCAACCCAAACTGACAATAATATACATACACTGAAAACTATAAGAGCATAAAAAAGAATCATGCTTAACAATAAACAAATCATAAATTTGATAGCAAGTTGGTTGTGATATTCAAATTTCCATATTTTTTCAAAAATGCTCAAATTCATAAATGCTATCCATTTTAATTGTTTCATTTATTTTAAGCACTTTTTTTTTTAAGTGTATCATAAAATCAGGACTGGAATAGGAAGCAGATATGTGTGAAATTTGGGAATTTATCAAGTTCTGAATACCAGTACCTCAATTTTTCTTTTTAAAGGTATTACATATGGCAAAATTAAAAATCAGGCATCTCAAAACCAAACATGTGTATATGTGTTATATTTCATACTGCCAATAACTATTAATTTGCTCCTTCCAAAAAGCATAGCAAATATGAGATGGTTCTGCTTAATTTCTGCTTCTCAAAGAACATACAAACTGGGAAGAGAGAGGACTTGATGTATTTATGTTTTTGTCTAAAGAGAATTATTAGTCTTAACTACTTAAAACTCCTGGGAAATCAAAGTACCATCACTAACTGCCATCTCTGAACAGAAACCCCTGAACTTCCCATACAAATATTGCCTGCCACTGTAAGCAACCTTACACTAGAAAAATGGAGCTGCTCTTGAGTCCCCTCAGTTATCCTTATATTCTATTATGATTTTAGTTAGGCAATTCTTCCCATACACTGGAAATATATATGTACAGTAAATCTCTTTCTAAAGCTGCATTAATATTCAGCATGTATATGATAAGTGAACAATAGCACAACATCATTCATTTTCACATCCACACTCATTCTTGTTATGCCTTTGTACCACCACACAGAAAGCCCCTGAGTAATCCTTCAAGGAAAACTTAGCAGAAGCTGGGTTTACTGTGTGAATGGGAGGAGGCACCATGTCTAAGAACTCACATTACCTCTTTGCGTAAAATGTTCATTAGAATCCGGAGAAAAATATACCCCAGCTTGCCAGGCTGCACATTTTGCTGTAGCCCTGACGGAAGCAGAAAGGCCCCACTCTGATGCCTAGAAAGAGCTTTCCCAGCTGGAATTTGGGGATAGACTAAAAAAGTTCTTCCCCTGAAAGATGGATTAAATTGATCATTTTTTCCTAGACATAGTGCACTTCAGGCTCATTTTGCTTTGTAATTAAGAAGAAAGCCAGAAACATCATTTACACATTAAGAATTTAATAGATATATTTTTCTAGCTTTATGCATTAGCACAGGACAGCCCATTAATGAAATAAGTCTTCCTTCAGGGTCAATTTAGATGGCTGTAATCTTCTGCAAATATATTGCAAATGAGGATCATTTAATGATCTTAAAACTAACTGCCAGGAGAGGATTGTTATAACTCTCCAGACAACAAAAAGAGACTTGGTATGGTATGCAGTAGCCTTTCTTTAATGTAACAAATGTTTTATTTCTGGCCACTAGATTTTTTAAAATTGCAAGTATTATCTTCATTTTAAGGTCAGTCTCTGGCTGGCTGACCTGGGAGGTTGATTCTGGTTATTGAAACCTCAGGGCTGCATTAAATGATGAATAAAAAGATAACAGTGTTGCAATGAGAAAATGTATCCATTGCTTTGCTGATATGGTCTTGACTGTCAACCTCTGTCCAGCTTCTTCTGGTCTCTGCTCTGGTTCATCCTTTTCTGCAGAACTTGCTGGTTTGACTCTACTAACCCATGTGTGCTGATGTCCACTGAAACAACACTTATCACGTGTGCAGCATTCAAGCATTTTAAAAGTTCTTATTGACTCCTGAAAACAACATGAAATGGCAGGTATTGAGCACGTATTCCCAGGTGGTGACAGAGTTAAAGAACCTGCCTGCCAATGCAAGTAGACATCAAGAGGTGAGGATTTGGTCCCTGGATTGGGAAGATCACCCGAAGGAAGGCACAGCAACCCACTCTAGTGTTCTTGCCTGGAGAATCCCCTTGGACAGAGGAGCCTGGCGGGCTACAGTCCATGGGGTCACAAAGAGTCAGAAGCAACTTAGCATGCACGCATGGAGCATGTCAATTTCCCTTTTTATAACAACTAAGAAATCTGGGGCTCCAGATTCTCATTCAGCCCTTCCTGCCTCCAGCTAGAGAGCTAAAATTCAGATCTTCTAACACTTCTCACTATCTATCTATTCACATCAAGCTTGTGACCCCTTGCCTTTGGAAAAGCCCTGGTTGAAAGCAGTGGAGGTCTAGGGGGAAGATATGGCACAAAATCTCCACACCCTCAGCGAGTACTGTGAAAACAAAACATTGGCCCTAAAAACATAGCAGAGGGTACAGGTGTGTGTGATAATTAACAAATGAATGAAATAGATGTAGTAAGTGTTAAGAAGTTCATGAGAGGGAGAAATATTATGGGACATAGTAATCAGAGAAGATTTGGTGGAAAAATGTAGACTTGAAAGAAGGGCAGTTATCATATGTTGTCAGGCAAAAGGCAGCACATTCGAATGTGGGACTTTGAAGTCAGATGGGTCTGGACTTCAGTCCTGGCTCTGCCATTTATTAGCTAAATGGCTCTAGTCCAGTTATTTAATTTCTCTAAGCTTTATCTGTAAGATGGGAACAATTATTAGCACCTGGCCCGTAGAACTGCTGTTGATAATATGTGAGATAATGTATGTAAACTGCTTATAGTAAAATGGTTGGTACAGGATCAGTGTTCAGCTTAGGAACAACTTAAGCAAAGAACTAGAGATGAGATATAAGAAGGACTGCCAAAATATAGTGATTAAATGAGTGAGGTTTGAGCAAAACTTTGTGGAAAAGAGTCATGAGAAACTTGTAGGGGCCCCTGAATGCCAAAATAACAATTTTGCCCAGTGGCTTTCTTTCTCTCTCCACCCCCCCTTTTTTTTTACAATTCAGAATCCTTTCTCAGAACTAAAATCTTATTTTCAATATACATAAAAAATATTAATAGAGCCACTCTGGTTGGAGCAGATGTAGAGAATCCAGAGCCCCATCTGTTCAGTATCTCCAACATCTTTTGGAAGGAAACCTAAATTGAAACCATGTCTTTTGACAACAAGAAGTCTTGAAATCTTCCTCCAGGAAAGTGATATGATGAACATTTACCTGGCAGCAGTAGGCAGAATACAATAGAGGACAGAGACACGAATGACCACTCAGCATCCTGTTGTAGTTGTCAAGTGATAATGCTTTGGAATGGAATAGTGTGGTGGCAGTGGGAACACAGAGGCACATGTGCCGGAGTCTTTACCAAGGACAACTAGAGAGGTCTTTGCAAGAAGGGGAAGGATGAACTAAAAGGGATCAAAGATGATTCACAGGATATAGACCTGGGCAATCATTGGTGGAATCCTCAGTGCTGCTCCTCAATATCCAAAAAATCTTGTTAAATTCTGTTGTGCAGGAATGATGGCTAAGGTCATTATTTGTGATTTAAAGAAGTGCTGGGTAGTTAGAATAATAATAACAAAAAAAGAATAACAATAATGAAACTTATTTGGGGGAATGATAATGAAGGTTAATTGGTAGGGGTACAGTGTGGAGTGAGGCTCCTGGTCAGATAAAACACTGAGTTAAATTAAAGTCTTCTTTACCCAGAATTCTTTAAAATGTTGCTGTTTATCTTGAACTCTTGAAAGAGGAATAGAATAAGAAGTTTTCCACAAACGTATTTGACCAAAACCCTCTTTTTAGAAATATTTGTATGGGATTAATGCTTTTTGGAATCCATTTTGGGTTATGCTGCTCTCTGAAAACCAACAAAGGATCCTTGAGGAAGTCTCATTCCAATTATCACTCACTCATTGGAAATATACTATGTTTCAGACATACGATGTCCTCCCCAGGAACTGAATATCTATTAACGGAGGCCCACACATAACCCATGTTATATATCTACAATACTTACAAAATGCTTGTAGTGCTTTGGAAAGAGCAAATGAGTCATGTGGCTACAAATAAGAATGCTGGTTTGGTAGTTCAAGTGGCATGTGGTGAGGCTAGAATGGTGGTTAATAGTCATCATTATCAATATCATTGGCTGCCACCCGTTGAAAGCATGCTATATGCTAAGTGTCATGCTAAGTATATTAAAGGTATATCAAAGTATATAAAGTATATTAAAGTATATCAATAAATCTTTCCTACTAACCATAAGGTAGGTACTGTTATCATCTACATTTTACATATACCAAAAAATGGAGACTTAGAGAGATAATATTATTTCCCCAAGTCTCATGCCACCTAAATGGCAAAATATGAACATAATTCCAACCAATCAGAACCCAGGGTCTGTGTGCTTAACTATTGGGATACATGGACTTCTTAAATCTTGTGAGCTGTCCTAAGAAGTGTGGACTTCACCATGGAAGCTTTGGAGAGCCACAGAAGGTTCTACACCTCTTCTGTCCTTTGACAAATCTTTGAAAACACATTGAGTCAGAGCCCAAATCGTAAGAAAAAGACACTTGCTAAACTACCAAACCACATCTGCCTTGCAGGAAAGCTCATGAGTCAGAGCCTCCAAACTGCCTGGGGCTTTTCAAATGAAAAGCCCTTCTGTGTCTGTCTGCAAGTTACTATCCTGCTGGGTTATCTTCTTCAATAACTGTTTCTTAGCACTGCATTGCTGCACCATGAAAATCTTGCTTTATTGTACCTTCTTCAGAGAATCCACAGCTCCACATTCTGTCTGTCGTGTGGGTTTACTGAGAGCTAACTTTCAAAGTCATGCATTCTATGTTAAGTGTATTTTAAACCATGCAGCATCACATTAAAAAGAAATGGCAGTCATTCTGCCCTGGAAACTGTTCCCTAGCATGACATTACTTTAATTCACTGGCTCCTTGTAATCAAGATCTAATAAACAGCACCTTTAAATAAGTCCTACACACAGCCTGCATTGTTACAATCAATTGAACTACTTAAAAAAGAAAACCTCTGAGGCTATCTGGAGGCATTCTGTGCTTCCCTCTGTTTTATGGCACAACCTTAGACACGACGTGTAAAAAGGTCAAGACAGCATGTAGCGTTTGCATTAAACAGCAGAACACTAATTAGTTTTGGTGACAATGGGGTTCTGTTAGCATGTTCTAATATTTTGATGCCTAGTTTTGTTTGAAACCTCTAGCCATATTACACAAAAGCTCTTCTATCTTCCAGTTTTCCTTTTCTTGATTTTTCAACTCCATTATCTGTTTGAGCAAAGCGCATAGATTTTCTATTACTATATTTGCATTAAAAGTCTGTTCTAAAATCTAATTTCAAAACAGTGCATTTCAGAGAAGGCAAAAGAGAATTTAATGTGGAACCCAATATTTCTCCATTAGTTCCATCCACTTTTTCAAATTTCAAATGTAAATTGTGTTAAAACATACCATCAGTGAATTTTAATTTATACAATTAACTATCCAGAGCAAGTGTACCATGTTATAAAAGGTTAAACATTAACTTCCAAATGTTAAATTTTTAATGGATTTCCACATTCCTGAATTCCATATTAAGCTAATAGAAGAAATCATAAAGATTTTCAAAACCAAAGAGATTATTTTTCCATCACTGTGTTTATATCTATATTCTCATTCTTTTTTAGAATATAGATAAATTCCTAGAACATTCTTCAAGATAAATAACTACAACAGAAGAAAATAACATTGAGACTTTATCAACAAATTGATAGAATACCAATTACTATAAGTAATTAAAACATAGCATAGTATGACTTTCCATATAATAAATAACACACTGAGTGAATTTTCCTCAGCTGATTTAGGAATTGCCAATTCCCATACAAGACAGATTTATGTCACTTTTTGGTCTTATTTGCTGTTTTTTGACCAGTTCGAGATTATAAGCTTACATTGGTCACCATCTTTCCAAGAGGTTATTGGGCTAATGCTTTAATAATACCTTCTGACTCTGTACTCCCTTGGGATTAAAAGCAATCAAATCTGTAGGTGGGGGAAAAAAACCCACATTCTTCTTTGTTCCTTCTAGCTGACTTGGCTATGGTCTACAGAAGCTGAACTTTCATTAAAAGAAAATAAAGTTTCTAGCCCTTCATCTTGTAAAGGTAGCATCTTTATACCGTAAATCAATACACCGCTGTTTGGTTTGCTCTCTGGCTAGACAGACCAAAACAATATAGCATCAAGGGAAGTGGGAGCATCCCTTCCAAGCCATTAGTCTTAATGGAGTGCCCACTTCAAAACTGACTTCTTACTGCTTCCATGATGCCAATTTAATTGTTATCAAGGCAGACCCAATAAACAAATCCAATTATGCAGCCAATTCTTTATAACCAAAATGCGATATACGTGGGTGTGCTATAGACTGCTTGCCTAAACATGTAAATACATTACTTTATCTCATTCTATGAAAGAAGTGATTTTTTGAATCTCCATTTTATAAAGGAGGAACTTGAGACTCGGAGAAGTCAAGTAACTTGCTGAAAATCACATAGTTTGTTAAGTGGAGCAGCTGGGACTCTAACCTGAAGCCATCTAATACCATATTTTAGTCTCTTAACCACAATATTGGGTTGTCTAGCAAAAGCAGTAACCCAGTTCTGCTTTCATTTATATTCTGTACTATCTCTGAACATTTCCAAGAATTTGCCTTACAGTGACTCTTATTGGAACAGAATAAAATGATATTTTCTGGCTCATCTATTTACTGCACCCAACAGAAATGACTCTCAAATCTTGAAGCATCTTTGTCTCTACAAATGGGGAAAAGCATACAAGCTATGGTGTCAAAGTAGCTGGGTACTTTGGGCAAGTTTCCTACCCTCTCTGAGCGTACATTCTCGTCTATAAAATGAAGATGATATGGCTACTGTCTAGGGTCATTGTTAGTACTAGAGCTAATCATTTATCAAACACTAGCTCCATGCCAGGCCCAATGCAAGAATTTTACTTATGTTGTCTTATTTCATTCTTACAATGATCCTCTGTAGATATGCTTATCTTGACACATATTCATCCATTCATTTTTTAAAAATTAGCACTTGCTGGGTGCTAAGGATACAGCACTAGTCTTGAGAAGCCTGATGCTGCCAACTTGAGTGACAGATTTATGTCACTTTTTGGTCAATCATTAATAATGATGATGCTAGAACTTTGAAGTTTTTGCTTTTATTAGGTTTTTGAAATAGGTGAGGATCTTTGCAAGCTAAAGTTGAGAATTCTATACTTGGCCTGACAGCATTTAGATCTGTGATAAAGACTGTATTGTGAAAGTACTGCACTTAAGTTATGATTATTGCTTGAGGCCTATTACAGGTAATAAGCAATCAGTTCAGTTCAGTTCAGTTGCTCAGTCGTGTCCAACTCTTTGTGACCTCATGGACTGAAGCACGCCAGGCTTCCTGTCTATCACCAACTCCCAGAGCTTGCTCAAACTCATGTCCATTGAGTTGGTGATGCCATCCAGTCATCTCATCCTTTGTTGTCCCCTTCTCCTCCTGCCCTCAATCTTTCCCAGCATCAGGGTCTTTTCCAATGAGTCAGCTCTTTGCATCAGGTGGCCAAAGTATTGGAGTTTCAGCTTCAGCATCAGTCCTTCCAATGCATGTTCAGGACTGATTTCCTTTAGGATTGCCTAGTTTGATTGCCTTGCAATCCAAGGTATGCTCAAGAGTCTTCTCCAACACCACAGTTCAAAAGCATAAATTTTTCAGCACTCAGCTTGCTTTATAGTCCAACTCTCACATCCATACATGACTACTGGAAAAACCATAGCTTTGACTAGATGGACCTTTGTTAACAAAGTAATGCCTCTGCTTTTTAATATGCTGTTTATGTTTGTCATAGCTTTTCTTCCAAGGTGCAAGCGTCTTAATTTCATGGCGGCAGTCACCATCTGCAGTGATTTTGGAGCCCCCAAAAATAAAGTCTGTCACTGTTTCCATTATTTCCCATCTATTTGTCGTGAAGTGATGGGACTGGATGCCATGATCTTAGTTTTCTGAATGTTGAGTTTTAAGCCAACATTTTCACTATTCTCTTTCACTTTCATCAAGAGGCTCTATAGTTCTTCTTTGCTTTCTGCCATAAGGGTGGTGTCATCTGCATATCTGAGGTTATTGATATTTCTCCTGGCATTCTTGATTCCAGCTTGTGCTTCATCCAGCCTGGCATTTCCCATGATATACTCTGCATATAAGTTAAATAAGCTGGGTGACAATGTACAGCCTTGACATACTCCTTTTCCTATTTGGAATCAGTCTGTTATTCCATATCTGGTTCTAACTGCTGTCTCTTGACCCGCATATAGATTTCTCAGGAGGCAAGTACAGTGGTCTGGTATTCCCATTTCTTGAAGAATTTTCCACAGTTTGTCATGATCCACACAGCCAAGGGCTTTGGTGTAGTCAATAAAGCAGAAGTAGATGTCCTTCTGGAACTCTCTTGCTTTTTCGATGATACAGTGGATGTTGGCAATTTGATCTTTGGTTCCTCTGCCTTTTCTATATCCAGCTTGAACATCCGGAAGTTCATGGTTCATGTACTGTTGAAGCCTGGCTTGGAGAATTTTAAGCATTACTTTGCTAGCGTGTGAGATGAGTACAATTGTGCGGTAGTTTGAACATTCTTTGGCATTGCCTTTCTTTGAGAGTGAAATGAAAATTGATGTTTTCCAGTCCTATGGCCACTGCTGAGTTTTCCACATTTGCTGGCATATTGAGTGCAGCACTTTCACAGCATCATCTTTTAGGATTTGAAATAGCTCAACTGGAATTCCATCACCTCCACTAGCTTTGTTCGTAGTGATGCTTCTTAAGGCCCAGTTGACTTCTCATTCTAGGATGTCTGGCTCTAGGTGAGTGATCACACCATCGTGATTATCTGGGTTGTGAAGATCTTTTTTGTATAGCTTTTTTGTGTATTCTTGCCACCTCTTCTTAATATCTTCTGCTTCTCTTAGGTCCATACCATTTCTGTCCTTTATTGTGCCCATCTTTGCATGAAATGTTCCCTTGGTAGCTCTAATTTTCTTGAAGATACCTCTAGTCTTTCCCATTCTATTGTTTTCCTCTATTACTTTGCATTGATAATAAGCAATACTTCCTGATAAAAGTCTCTGCTAGGTAGACTACATTCCTTACTGTCC
Organism: Cervus canadensis; assembly: GCF_019320065.1. Taxonomy (NCBI): domain Eukaryota; kingdom Metazoa; phylum Chordata; class Mammalia; order Artiodactyla; family Cervidae; genus Cervus; species Cervus canadensis. Next base: position 78,110,369 of record NC_057387.1, on the reverse strand, counting down.
CTCAAACATTCATTTCCCCTTCCCAGAATTTGTTACTTGTGTATCTGCCTGAATTTCCTTCCTCTCCTCAATTTTTCAGATCTGTCTTGTTATTCATGCATTCATTTATTTAGCAAATATGTATAGAGTACTTAGGGTTGTGCCTGGAACTGTTCTGTGTGTTTAGGATTCAGCAATGAAAAATCAGATTAAAAATATCCTAACCCCATGGAGCTTATATTTTAGTGTAACAATTAATCATTCATTACACCTGTGGCACAGAGAGGCGTGCTCTGAGTGTGGATGGAGGGTGGAAATGGTCAGTGGCTACAAGGTTTCTAAAGAGCACTAATGGGTATCCCATGTGAGACCCCATTTCTCTAGGGAGGCCTTATACACACCTCTGGGTTCTGAATAACAATAACTCTACTTTGTAAAGTAGGTAAACAGAACTAAATCACCCCACTTTTGGCTAAGTCAAAACAGAACTAAAGACCCTGCCATGTTTCTGCTTTTCCCTCTTCAAAGGAGCCACCCTGTCCTGCCAGCTTAATGATTCGACCTGTTTACCTTTCGGTTTGTTTCATAATCAACTGCTGCTCAGTGCCCCATCCGTGCTCCCTCCAGCTGGAAAGGGGCCAGGTAGGGGGCATGCTGGAGGGTCCCTGGCTCTGAAACTCTGGACTGGTTTTTGGAAAAGTCCAAATTACCAACTTTAAAACAACAAAATAAATAAACAAACTTTATTTTAATTGTTAGGCAGTAAATTATTTCTTCAAGAATGTAGCTAATAGAGCATAACTATATATCACATCCCAGGAATGTACATCACAAGAATGTAGCTAATAGAGCATCACAATACCCAATATGTCTTGAATCCTGACTCAATATTTTTAATTACTTGCCTTTATTGGTCAGAAAAAATATAGAGACAAGGTTCAAGTAATACCTTTTATTGGACTAATGGTGGAATATTGACAGATAAGCTTTGGGGATATAGAAAACTCCCCTCTAGGTCAGTAAGGGATTGACTATGATGAAAGGATTTCCGTAGGCAGAGAAGTCTTTCTGTCAATATTGTACAGTTTATCTGATAAAAGGTATTACTCAAAACATGCTGGGTGTTTTGCTTTGGCATAAAAAAATGAGTCTTGTGTGCCAAAGATGTTGTTACATAGGATGAATCTCATGTATCAATAAGTCAGCCATTTGACCCTTCAAGCCCCTGTTTCCTCATCTGAGAAATAAAGATAATAAAATCTGTTCTGCCTACTTCATAGGGTTATTGTATACAATCAGGTAATGGTTGTAAAAACATTTTTATAACTGAAAAGCATGATAAAATATGTGATATTTTTATTGACCATTAATATGCTTAAGCCGGGGCTTCCCTGGTGGCTCAGACGGTGAAGAATCTGCCTATAATGCAGGAGACCCAGTTTCTATCCCTGGGTCAGGAAAATCCCCTGGAGAAGGGAATGGCTACCCATTCTAGTGTTTTTGCCTAGAGAATCACATGCACAGAGGAGTCTGGTGGGCTACAGTCCATAGAGGTCGCAAAGAGTGGGACATGACTGAATGACTAAGCACACACACATGCTTAAGCTACTGTGCAAGTTTTTTAGAATTACCGTTTCAACATTCAAGTCAACAAAATACTCTTGAGACCCTACTATGGGCCAGGCACTGCAATTTTACCCATCAACATTTTCATGCAGAGATACAAACTCCTTAAAAATTAAACAAGTAAGAGAAGATGTCAGGCATAGGGAAAGATAACCCTTGTCCTGGTGGTCATGGCAGTTCAGTTACTAAATCATGTCCAACTGTTGTGACCCCATGGGCTGTAGTCTGCCAGGCTGTTCTGTCCATGGAATTTCCCAGGCAAGAATACTAGAGTGAGTTGCCATTTCCTTCTCCAGGGGATTTTGCTGACCCAGGGATCAAGCTCGAGTCTCCTGCATTGCAGGAAAGGAAACAGTTCTGGAAGGACAGAGGGAATCATTTGTAAATTTGAATGAATATTCTTCAGCCTTATCATAGTGGATATGAAATTTATCCTCACATGAGAAGTCATGTGTCCCTTCTTTTCACAGAGAAGAGAACTTGGCTCCCTTTTTCATTTTTGATGTCACTTGAGGCTGTTGTCCAAGAAATTTCCATTCCTGAACTGCAAGTGCATTCAAATGGCAAAAGGAAATGAAGGTAGGTGAAGACAAAACTGGGAGCAGACCCTTGAACTTGGCTTTAACAGAGAGAAGAGTTTCCAAGAGATACCAAGAAATCAATAATTCCACACACAAAACTTAATAGTGCTATTTTATATTCAGGCTTTTCAAACCCTTTGGCTACTTTTTTGTTTAAGATGCTAAAAAAAAAAAGTAGTAATAACTAGAAACAGTTGTTTTCCTTTTCCATTCTCAGTTCGTCCAGTGGTTGGACTGAAGTTTGTTGGTTTCCACAGGCAAAGACCATGAGTGCCCAAAGGGATTTTTAATGGAGTTATACACCTCTAGAAATAGGATTTTGTCATAAAAAATCCAAATGCAACCTTAATTATAGACACACAAACACAGCATTAAAGACATTGAGATCTTGGGCCAGCTAGATGACTTGAAACACCCAAATGTGGTATTAACACTTTCTGTTCTCCATCAACTCAGATTACACATCACTGGCCAGATTTAAGTCAATCAATATTGGCTTCAAGAATGCAAAATTATTCACTGTTTTCTAGTAATCTGGTACATCAGTATTCCTAAAATTGTTTCAGAAAGATGTATAATTTCAAAAACCACTGTCCTTCCTTTATAAAAACTAGTACATTTACTTGTTTTTTTTTTTTAACACTTTGCTTTTTATAAGAAAAATCATAAGGACATGACCTATAGCCACAGACTCTGAAGAACCATCATCAATGATTAAAGAAAAAAGAAAGAAATAGTTCACTGCTGAATATACTCTTTCTCCTTTATAAGAAATGTCACAGGGCTATTTTTTGTACTTAAGAGAAATGGCATTGTGATGACTTTGTCCCTTCACATAATCACATGCTCTGTTCCATGCTCACACCCTGCGCAAAGCACCCCCATCCCAAACACATGAAACAGAAGGAGACCTCCTTGGGATTTCTTCATGTTAGCTACCAAAAGAATCTTTCCACTCCTCTTATCACTGATCATTTATTCATTCCATAAATACTTGCTAATACCTACTCTGTGCCTGGCAATGTGCTAGATTCTGGGATCACAAAGGTGGCGATGATGGGCTGGTTCCTGCTCTGACACAGTTCATCATCCAGTAGTTACAGATGCAGATAAGGGAAAGGAAAATTACCTAGACATATGGGGATGTATGAGATGAACTGGGGTGCCCTGGCTACTCTAAGCAGAGCCACCTAATCCAATCTGAAGAGTCAGAGACACTTTCCTGGAGGATGGACTTTCTTAGTTGAGTACTGAGCCAAGGAAAGAGTGGAGATGTAGGTTTAAGACAAAAAACCAATATCATGGCTAAGAAATGGTTTTGGATGGATCTCAACAACAATCTAAAAAAGAGAAAACAAAATTCAAAAATAAGAGAGCTGACCTTTGAAATGAGATGTTTAGGGCCTTTCTAGAGATACATGGTGTGGAACAGGAGGAAACAAACAGGATTTGGACTGAGAAAGCTGGGTTCAAGTTCAAGGCTCTAATTCATGTAAACTAATGAACCCAAGAAAAATTACTTTAACTCTATGGGGTGTGGTTGTTTCTTCTCATCTGTGAAACAGGAATAATAATGTACCATCTCTTCCATTCATATAGAATTGTTAGGCTCAAATAAAAGAGTGGATGTGAAAATACTTTTTACACTGTAAAGCATTACATAAATGTTAGTTATTATTATTAAAACAAAAATGGAAGTGGGCTAGTAGAATTAATAGGATTTAGATACAAGAAAAAACAGAGATTATGAATATAAAGTGAAAGAGAGTTCCCTTTCTTTCTAGGGTAATGGCCAAAATTAATTTCCCAAAGTCCGGGAAATTTGCCAGAAATATATGAAGGAGGTGCAAATCTCTATTTTTTTTAAAAAAGGAAGAAATTTAATATCTGATAAAAAGCAGTGCTCAAAGGGAGATAAGCTCTGTTCTCTCTTTAAAATGCCAGAGAGGGAAGCAACAGAGTAAAATATACTGTTGAAAAACTTCCTAAAATCTCTAACGACCATATAGATATTTCCAGCAGCTAAAGTATTTAAGTGCACAGATTTTAAAAAAGAAAACGTAAACCTAGTGGAATAAACACAGGAGGGAAAAAAAATCAAGCTGAGGTGGAACGTCTGTACAAAACTCAGATGATACAAAGAGGCATAGGTAGAGCAGGATGATGGAAGAGGAGAGAAAATTTCAGCAAGAACACAAACACCCACTGCAAGCGTTTTCTCCCTCCAGGCACTGGGCTTTATGCTGGGGATGGATGAAGCATCGTTCCTGTCTTCTAGGCCTCACTGTACACCATAGACCCCTTAGAGCATTTTAGAGGCAAATGGACAGAAAGTGATAATGGGCTTAAGGCCTAACAACAGATGGTCTAAAGTGGTGCTAAAAGAGAAAGATCAAAGATTCTGGAGTTGTTTACAGAGCTGTTTGAAGCAGAAAAAGAAAATACCCACAGCTCAGAGCATGACCTGTATGATCACAGATGTGGGGGGTGGGGGGCATGCTTTCCTGAGTCTGAGGATTACGTTCCTGGCTCCAAGAATTGCCAGCAGAAACTTCCTGTGCAGCTTCTGCTGGAATAAGGGAGAAGAGGAAGAAGTAGAAAGGTGTTAATTAGAACATAATTCAAAGGACAGAGGAAGGATATCATGAGTGTGGTTTCCCAATATTACTTAAGACAGCAGCAGCATCTTCATCACCACATAATGATAATAATTTCAACATGCATGACAATGTATTTCAATGTAATTTTGAAGAATATACAGTATGCCATCTATAACTCCTTCTGTTACTACAATAATAAAAATATTACTATTCTCATGTTATATATAGGGAAACCTGTGGTTTAGAGAGCTGAAGCAACTCATTCAAGGACACATCATCAAACCTGCCAGTAGAGAAAAATGGAATGTATATTTCTCTGGATTAAACAAAAGTGTTTAGTGAAATAAGCCATAAGTTTTCTTGAAGACCTCACACAGATGCAATCTGCCAAAAGGCTGATAAAATATCAGTGGATGCTATAAATAGGAGTTCAGGATTCCTCTGTGTCCCCGTTAGCGGTCAGAACAAACCAGGTGCTTGCAACTGTCCACAGGTAACAGGTGCCAAGGGCTGGGAAAGCACAGTTTTGTCCAAAGCACCAGAGACAGCAGAACTGATGGATGAAGATGGTTCAAGGAATTATGATGCTAATAATAATGATAATCATATATTGCGACCAAGGGCCAGCTATAGGGCTAAGTGCTTCACATAGAATAAGAAGCTGATCTGAACATGTGTCTGTGAACCATGCCTATGAACAGTGAGAGCACCCCAAGTCCCCCTCTCATGCCAAGTTTCATATCTGAGTCATAGGTTAAATGCCAGGAGCCATTGCCCACTGAATGGATAGACAGGAAAAAAGATGATGATGTAAGCAAGTTGGTTAGTTATCCTTTTGGTATCATGTGATTCATCATTCCTGTAATAAGATTTATTCCTAAGTGGAATAAAAATGTTAAAAAGGAATGGTGATGTGAAAGCTACAAGTAAGCAACATCATTTCAACAGCAGCAGAAAACTCTAGATACAAGGTTCTACTTATTTTTTGAAGCTCAATTCCAATATCACATCCTGTCTGCCACCTGCCACCAGAAGGACGCAAGTTCTAATCTTGGTTCTGCCCTGTGCTATGTATTCTTGGGAGAGTTACTTAACCAGTCTGAGGTTCAGTTTCTTCATTCATTCCTTCATTCAATGAATATAATCAATGTCTACTATGTGTCAGGCACAGTTCTGAGCATAGGAATAAATCAGTGGAGGAAAAAGAATAGACAAAGGCTAGTTCTCAAATAATTGTATAAATTCTCAAGGTGCTTACACTCTAACAGGCAATGAAAGACAATAACAAATATATAAGGTTAGTGGTGACAAGCACTATTAAAAAGAATACAGCCAAGTAAGGAGACAGAGTGGTAAGGTTTGCTAGTTCTTTTGTGATTACCAGGGAAGGCTTTACTGATGAGGTGAAGTTGGAGCAGGGATCCAAATTAAGTAAGGGAGCAAACCATTTGGATATTTGGGGGAAGAACATTCTAGATTGAGGAAGCAATAAGTATGAAGTCCCTGAAGTGGAAGTGCATATGTTATATGTGAGGAATAAGGAGGCCAGCATGGCTGGGATGGTTTATATAAGAGGAGAGAAGTGGGGAAAGAGAGCAGAGGGGTCACTGGGGCCAAAATTGTATCAGGCCCTTTCAGCCACGGTAAGCATTTGACTTAATTGTGAAGCTGCTGTGATGATTAAATGAGATACTAAAAAGGTAGTGCCTGACACATATTATGTGCTCAGTAAGAGGTAGCTATTATTATTATTCCTTTCCTGACAGTTACAAGAGTGAGATAAGAAAGGGCATTCAGATTTTTAAATCTTTCTCAGAAATGATTTCCAAAGTGACAAATGGAATAAAATCCTAGATCCAGTGATATTTCTTATCCCGTATTCCACCTCCCTGTCACCTTGGCTCACTCTTCCCAGTTATATACGTGTTAGGAATAGTCTGCATTCATGCCAAGCATAGGAGACATAAAGAAAGATACATAATAGTACATCCTGGGAAACCAAATGGAGGCACAAATGATTTTAACCGTATCTTTTCAATTGTGGCCACAGTCATCAATTATTTGAAATTCATTTTTTAGATATCTAAAGCTATACTGATATTTTTGCTTTTCCTTCTACATATTCATATGTTCTTTCACAAGACCACTCCATTTCTCAGAGGCTTAAGAATAGTAACAGTTTGAGAACCGAAAAAGGTGAGGTAATTGCTAACTTCCAACTAATTCTGTTTCACGTGTTCATCATTCAAAAATAATATGTGAAACCCACAGAATACAGTGGGCAGAATTAGAGAAAGGATTTTTTATATATAATTTCTAAAAGATTTGCAACTGCACTTTGTGATTCAGAGCTTAGTAGGCACAGAATTTTGAATAACTCTGTCTATCTGTGCAAACTTTCCTTAGCCTGTTGCAACTCCCAAGTCCAACTCTTACATATGGGTGTTGGGTAGAATATATTGAACAAAAAGTGTACAAAGGCTTAATTTTTCTCCTGCCTACAAAGATCTCCAAACCTTTACCATTCTGCACAGCTGCCTAGAATAGACAACAGTAGAGCAATTGTCCATGTTTCAAACTGAGGAGGAGTGAAAATACCATTAACCCTTAAGAACAGAATTATTCTTTTGATTTTGCTGCACACTATAATGTGTTTGTGGCCATATTTGGATCATATCCGGTTGGAACACAGGAATAATAGATATCATTCAGATAATAATTAGCCATGTACTTGCAATAGCGGGATGTGAAGTCAAAGGAAAACACTAAAAATGTTGTTTTTTTGGACCATGACAAAGAGCTTTTTAAATGAGTTTGAGCATTTTTTGTGGCTGACTCATGTCTGGAGGCCTTGCTGTGGTCACCAATGCCTCAACTTTTGTACTTTTAATTTCTATCTTTGACAATTTTAAATGCTAAGTAACACAAGGCTTTCTTATGGCCTGCAAGTCCGTATAGTTTCTCTTTGTTTCTTCTTTTTTCTGTTTGTAAGCAAATGCTACAATTTTAGATCACATGTTTTAGCCATTGTTGCTGATTAAAGGGAATTATAACACTTCTTAGGACAAGAGAGCTTACAATTTCACCATTGATGCTTTAAAATTACAAAATAAATTCTATAAATTCTAGCCTACATTTTAATTTTTTACCTGATCTAAATTATGTATTATTTCTTTTATATTTGGTATATTAAAGCTCCAATGACAAGAAAATAAATAGCTAAATTATGCAAGCATGATTGTTTATTTATTAAAAAAAAAAAGACTGAAAAAATATATCAAGACACTATCAATGGTTATTTTGGGAAAGTAGACATATAGGTGATTACTTTCTTCTTTGTGCTTTCATCTATTTCCCAATTTTTCCTCAATGGTCACATATTACTTTTATAACCATAGTAAGTTTAAAAAAATTTAATTGTGAAACATTAAAACAAGTCCAAAGCACTTAGTAGATTATTAATACATTAAAATCACTTAAATGTACTCCTATAAAAATAGACCCTATCAAGGGAAAGTAATTAGTTTCAAAGCCTCCTTTTCTCAAAGGAATACTCAAGCTTTGATTTAATAGCACAACACAAAGTTCCATTGAAACAGATACTTCTTGGCAGTTCGGTACAGGAATTTTATTTCTTGTATAGAGAAAGGAGAACTGGGAAATTCATACTTAGCGTTGCCATCCCTACCTTAGTTAAGATGTCTTAAAATATCCACCCATTCTTCACTGTTCATGCACCATCTGGACGCCTAAGTCAGAGAAAGGAAGAAAAAAGGAACATTGGACCATTTTGTGGCAAAATCTATCTGCATGATTGATGCTGGCTGCACAGAATCAATCTGCTGGGCTTCGTTTTGGCATTTTAAGCATGGACCCTTTTCCTCCTCCTATCTGACTCTTCAGAGATAAATTTCTAGGTCTAGAGCTTTACTGATTTTTAAAAAGAACTACTCCAGCTTCCTCTCCTCTTCTCTCTCTCCTTTTTTTTTCTTTTTCTCTAACTACCCCTTCTGCCCTCCTGACAGTGATGCTACTACCCCTTGACTCTGGGAGAACGAAGTGACCCCTTAAAGATACTCCTAAAGACACAGCTCACCCTCTGGTATCCGGCAGTCCATACTCAGCTGTATTCGTTTCCCTCAAGTTCTCTTCTGTGGATCAGGCACAACTGAACTTCAAAGACAAATACTGGGCACAGAAATGACACAGAGAGGGCAGAAGGGCATGAGAACTGGGCTGTGAGCACTTAAGTGCTGAAACAGATTTTCTCTGCTCTTAACCGATGCCTAGCTAATTGTTGGTGTTTAGTGAATGTGAAATAACAAAAATGTTACTATTAACAAAAATAATAGGATTTTAAGCAGAAAGATGTTTGGGAACCATTGTTCATAAAAAGCTAGTGGATGGATTCTGGTATCTTTTCTTTGATCTTTTAAAAGTCCTAGCTTGAAGAAATTTGTTAAAATGTGCCTCCTTTGGGGGGGGGGTGGGGGAGGGGTGTAGCAGATCAAACAGGGAAACAAGTCCAATGAGAATTTTACTAAAAAGCCAGTTATTTAACATCAAATGTGACTCTGATGAGCTAATCTCACAAAACTAATTATAATTCCTACTCCAAGTATCTCTTTCCTCTGCCTCAGTTGGCTCTGGAGGGGGAATTATCTTGGATATGGAATGTTGGGAAATCCTGATGGTTTACTAGGTAGGGTCCTCCTGAAATGCCGGAGACACAGGTTTGATCCCTGGGTCAGGAAGATCCCCTGGAGAAGGGAATGGCAAACCACTCCAGTATTCTTGCCTGGAGAATTCCATGGACAGAGGAGCCGGGCGGGCTACAGTCCACGGGGTCACCGAGTTGGACACAACTGAGCAACTAAGCACCACAATGGAATATTAGTTGGGAGCAACATAAATGTTCTCATCCTGGTACTTTCTTTAAAGCTGAAACGAAATAGAAAGAATTCATGATTATTTCTAGTCACTTTTAAATTTCCCTTCTCACTGAGGAGGGAAAACAGATGTCATGTGGCAACTTGGATAGGAGGAGAGTTTGGGGGAAAATAGATACATGTTTACATATAGCTGAGTCCCTTTGCTATTCACCTGAAACTACCACAACATTGTTAATCGTCTATATGCCAATACAAAATTTAAAAAAAGGAAAAAAAAAAGAAAGAGTCAATCTAAAGTAAAAAGCTAAATAAGGCAGATTTAACAGAATCAATTCTTTCTGTATCTATGCTTACATGCACATATTATTGTACATAATTCTCAAATTACTGACTACAACTTTAAACTTAAAGCTGTAACTGAAAAAAGAGAAAAGCTAAAGAGAGCTTTCAAAAGAAAGAAAAAAGGTCATCAAAAATGGTAAAATATGGGTAATTGTAAAACTGAATGATAGAAGGCTCTTTACTTTTGTGTGTGGCTGAAATTATTGATATTAATAATATAAGGTTTTTGAAAGTTTAATACAAATGATAGCAATTTGTATCTTCATTTGGCCACAGAGTAGGTTGTGTGATCTCTGAAAAGTTCATTCCTGCCCCTCAGTTCCCACAACAATATAGAGACAGTCTGGTTAGTCTGGATAAACTACAAGGTGTTTTTTCCTGCTTTTGATTTCTATGACAATTTCTTACTTTAGTCACATTTTTCATGCTACCTGCTAGATGTTAAAAATTCCGTACTCATACATCTAGTGTAGACCCAAGAAATCAAATCTGTAAGACATGGCCTTAAATTCCAGATCGCATACACACTTGCTTTGCACAAGTCACTTCAACAGTCCAAGGCTCAGTTTTCTCCTCTGTAGAATGGGAATAACAGTAGTACTTGCTCCATCAGTTATTGTAAAGATAAGTTATGAAAAGTGCTTAAACACAAGGCTTGGCATCTTAAAGGCTCTCAATAAATGTAAGCTTTTGCTGCATCTTGATATATTTCTTTCCAGTCTTTTTTAACTGTCTTTTCTTATTATCATGGCCATTCTCTTGCATTCTGAAATATCTATCCTTCTTTCTGGCTAAAACGGTAGAGGGTAAAACAAACTCACCCACACAGAAAGAAAAAGTTAGGGCTGTCTTGTACATAGTTCACTAGTTTTTCTTGAAAGTATGTACTTGCTTTACATAAAGTACCAGGAAGTCAAAGTCGGGTTCTATGCCCCAGACATGCTTCAGAACTAGAACTCCACAGATTTTCTTTCTTAAGCTGTGGGGTTTTCATTTTCTAACAGGTGTTTATATTATGAGTATTGTTTTATTAAAGTACTGCAAGCACAATTCTGAGAGAAGCATTCCTGAGTTAATTTGTGCTTTCTCTTTGAAAGTATGAGCAGTGGCCCCCAGGATATTAAAAGTCTGGATATTTAATCTATAGTCTAATTAACAGCCTCTCCGATTTTAAAGCCAAAGATCAACTAACATCTAGTCTGAACAAATATGGATTCAGAAAAAAAAAATTAATCTTAATGATTCTTATATAAAAGCAACAAAAATTCAATCAGGCAATGAACCATGACTTGAGTACTCACAGTAAGAATTCACACATCTTATTTCTATTTTTAAAAAGCCCTCAGTGATAGGTAATATTATCCCCATTTTAAAGATGAGAAAATAGAGTGGTGGCAAGATTTCATAGCTTGTCCAAGGTCAGTATATGTAAGAAAATAAATTCTGGGCACAGAACCCACTATTGAGAACATAATAAATTAACATCATTTTCCTGATAAAGTTGAGTTGTTTTTTTTTTTTTTTCCTGAAAAGAACTCATGGAGCTACTCTTCCACAGATTCTTTGCTGTCCAAAGCAGCAAATGTTCATTACCTCTCAGGTTAAGGATGCAATTCAAATACCTGCAACCATCCCATCTTATAATCACACCCTTTACAAATCTACCCAATTTAGCAGGACTTTGTCAAATAAAGGCTCTAATTGTCCACATGATAACAGAAGCATAATCCTTGATGTCAAGACTCCTCTGGTGAGATTAAAGTGCAGCTGACCATTGTCTGGTAGCTCAAGATGAAGCTGGCGGGAAGGGTTAGGCCAATGCAAGCTGGCTGACAGTGCGGAAAAGACTACCCTTTCTTTGAGGTAGCTAGAGTGAAAGGCACCGCATTACAGGGTTTGCAACCTTTGTTTTCTGTTCTTTACACGATGACTTTACCTAGGGAGAGGGCAGTAAAACAGACACGCTCATGCTAATGGGAGCATAAATGTACAAAACCTTTTAGAAAACAAGTGTAGCAATAGGCAGAAAAAGCCTTAAAAAGTATTTCTGCTCATGGACTCTAATTCCTCTTCCTGAATGTGTGACAAAGAAATGATCAGAAATAGAAAAGAACTTCATGTCCAATAATGGGAGTATAAATTTATACAAACTTTTGGAAAACAAGTGTAAGAACAGGCAGCAGAAGCTTTAAAAAGTGTTTTTGCCCTTGGATTCTAATTTGCCTTGAATCTGTGATAAAGAAATCATTGGAATTACAGAAGAACCTTATATCCAAATATGTTCATCACAATATTGTTTAAAATAGAGAAGAAACCAAAACAACCCAAATATTTAATAAGCCAATATCTAAGCAAATAAAAGAATAACCACACAGTTAACTAGTATGTCACCATTAGAACATATATTTGCTAAGCAATTAAAAGTTATGTCAACATGAAAAATGCTTGTGCTACAGCGTTAAATTGAAAAAATTCAAATTTATAAACACTACCTTTATGATTATTGTATTCACCTCTCTGTGCCTCAGTTTCTTTGTGCAATGTGACTTCCCTCTTCACAGGGTCACTATGAAGATTAAATGTTATCATAAAAGTACTTAGAGTAAGTATTAGTTTTTAGCCATGCGGTACAAGCACTGTCATCCTCATTTTATAGGTGAGCCAAGTAGAGCACAGAAAGTATGACATAAGGTACAATAGGGTCCAGGAGCAACCGGCAGGCACTGAATCTGGACCTGCGTGTGTCTGACACCACGTCCATGTTTGTAACCACTGCAGAATACCACCTGACAGAGAGGGGAAAGTCAGGAGGGGAAATCAGAGTGGAAAAACAAGTCAATACAGTTTTACAAATATTGTTTGACATAAGTTATTCAAAAACTATGTCAAAGATAGCATGATTTTGAACTTCATATTATTTGACACTTCTATTTAGTATTTTTGAGAGAAAGGATTGCTCAAATTTATGAAGAATAATCATACTGCAATATTGTTATCCAGAATTAAACAATAACTAACATCATTTTGAGTGGAAGAGCAGCAAGGAATCTCAGAGGAGGAACTCAAAACATTTGTGAAAAGATAAAACTTACATTTAGAGAAGAAGGATGAAAAAGTGAGAGGAGTTGGAAAATCATTACCCAAAGAAAATAGGTGTAGAAAGTTGCTACAATCTTGCTCCATAAATTCCTAAGGGAAGCTTACACACAAAGACTGGAATGGGGGAAAGAGGGAAGCTGCTGGGGGCTGGCTGAGGAAATGAAAGGAAGATAAACACCCTCAGGACAGGAAGATACTGGCAAAATAACTGAATTAGTGGAATTTTCATGGTAATAGTTAAGGTTTCAAGAGCAACTGTGCCTTGGAAAAGAATAAAACTGATCAATGAGAAATGGTCAATCATCTATCAAGCTTAAAAGAAGTGTGTGACTTAGAATCTCAGAACTGCCATTTGTATATCTTTTAGATTTTATATGCATAAACACAAATATGAAATATATATACATACATACACATTAGAAATAGGCATAAAGTAAGTGGGTTAAGAAATAGCTCTTTGGAGGATTTAGTAAGGAGACAGATCACACTTCCCTTTATTATTTTTAAAATATTAATATCTAACCAGTTATTCATTTTAAGGATGACACTTTATCTAATTTTGCATAATGTGCAATAGGTCATCCCAGGCTCTAAAGATTCTGGAGGATTTTTAGTACATTGGCTTAGAGCATAATCTCTGACCAGGGTTTGCATCCCCACTCCAATACTTACTAGCAATGGGATTTTGAACCATTTAACTTCTTTGAGCTTGAATTTCCTCACCTGTAAAATGAGAATGAAATAGTACCCAACATACCAAATTGAAGATTTTAAAACATAAAAGCACAATATAGTGCTTAACCAAATACCTGACACAAAGAAAGAACTCTGTAAATGTTAGCTGTTGTCAATTGTAACAACACATCAAAAAGGCTCCAAGCTCCTTGAAGGGTAGGGACTCTCAGTTTTTTATATTTACTTACCAGTGTGTTTCACAATTTCTGATACAGAGTAAGCAAGCCTTACCCAAATAGTTATGAAATGACAGAAAACAAGAGGAGGAGGCAGGGAAACAGAGGCAGGGAGAAGTTTAGTGTATGGGAGAACATAAACTAACACATGAATTTTAATCCTAACAAGAGATTTTAAGTGGGAAGCCTTTCAGTCTTCATCACTCCTTCAGTTATTTATTCATTCAAAAAATATGGAAGGATGGTGCTGAAGAGACAGAAAGAGACAAATGGGAAAGATTCTCTAACCTCACATTAGCTACAATTTGGCAGGGAACAGAGACACTAAACTAATAATTATGGAAAGCAGTAGGGTAGAGTTGGCCTTCCCAGGTGGTTCAGTGATAAAGAATCCACCTGCCAATGCAGGAGACATAGGGGATGCAGGTTCAATCCCTGGGTCAAGAAGATCCTTTGGAGGAAGAATTGGCAACCCCACTCCAGTATTCTTGCCTGGAAAATTCCATGGACAGAGGATCCTGGTGGGTTACAGTCCATAGGGTTGCACAGACATGGACACACAACTTAGCAACTGAGCACACACATAGGGCAGAGTTGCCTAAATGTAGGTTCTTCTATTTTGTTTCTTAATGTAGGTTCTTTAGAGTCAAGGAGCTGTGGGTGATTATTCAAATCTGAGTCCAGAAGGAAGAGGTTAACTGACTGGCCCAAGATTACAGAGTCAGACATGACTGGGCCACTTAACACACACACACACAAGATCACGCAATTAGTTCATTGCAAAGCTAATGGGGGGAACAATATAGAGAACTTGAATTTCTTCCCCTTGACCCAAACTCAGTCCCAGAAATAGTTTGGGTGTGTAGCTATTTGGATTGGTACTTGCCCTAGCCTGACATTTTTCTTCTTCATTTGTTTTTGTTGTAGGTATCATATTAATATTCACTTATGTATGACTGCTTTTCCTATCAGAGTACAGGCTGTGTGTGAAGATTGTTTCTGTCTTGCTCATCATAGACTCTCCAGCAAGAGTCTTTGGAATGGTGCTGTCCAATAAGGTAGCCACAGCCACTTGTGGTTACTGAATACTTGAAATGGGGCTGATTCAAATTAAGATGTGCTGCAACTAGAAAATAAACACTGATTTTGAAGACACGAGAAACAGTTTTGATAATTTTTATATTGATTATCTATACAGAATATTCTGGGGCTTCCCTGGTGGCTCAGACTTTAAAGAATCCACCTGCAATGCAGGAGACCTGGTTTCGATCCCTGGGTTGGGAAGATCCCCTGGAGGGGGGCATGGCAACCCACTCCAGTATTCTTGCCTGGAGAGCCCCATGGACAGAAGAGCCTGGCGGGCTACAGTCATGGGGTCACAAAGAGTTGGGCACAACTAAGCACACAGAATACTTGGAGTCTATTAAGTTAAATAGAATTGTTGTTCAGTCGTTCAGTGGTGTCTGATTCTTTGCAACCCCATGGACTGCAGCACGTCAGGCTTCCCTGTCCTTCACTATCTCCTGGAGTTTGCTCAAATTCATGTCCCTTGAGTTGGTGATGCTATTTAACCATTTCCTCCTCTCCCACCCTATTCTCCTTTTGCCCTCAATCTTTCCCAGGATCAGGGTCTTTTCCAATGAGTTATCTCTTTGCTTCAGTTAAATATATAATTGAAATTTGTTTTACTGGTTTATTTTTCCTTCTTTAATGTGGCTACTAGAAAAAAAATAAATTACATATGTGGTTCATATTTTTGGCTTACATTATATTTCTATTGGACAAAAAAGATGTACCATAAGTTTTTGCTGGGTAAATGAGTGAATGAATGAATGATCGAGAAGCCTTTTAAGGTTTTAAAAAGACTGAAACTAGTGCGTAACTTGTAGAATTATGCCTAACTTCTGGATAACATATATAGGTCTCTTTTCTAGTTGGGAAGTCTAGAAGGGTGATCTGGGTATTACACCCTATGTTCTTTGGCAGCTAAACCACCAGTAATAGAGTTTGTAAGGCATGAAAGCTTGAAATACCCTATATTTTTCTCAGTTAAAAAAAAAAAGTGTCAGTCATATGTAGGAAAAGCAAAGAAGATTACAATCTTATTACAAGATTAAAACTTCATAACGGAGTACATCCAAGCAGGCCAAACCGAAAAGTTTATGGAGAACGTGTATTATATTAAACCATGAGTTATTTTATGTGCGCCTGAAACTGTGGGAAGGAAATGAGAAGGAAAATTACAGAGGCAATAGAAGAAAACAGAATTTTATAGCATTTGGAGATAATCTTTGAAGAAAAATGCTCAAAGTGATGCTTTTGAAGATGAAAAGAAAAAAATGCTCAAGAAGCCAATAATTTTCTAAGCTATCCAAAACAGCCCCAAAACACATGAGAAGGAAAAAAAAATAAGGAAACAAGGAAGGAAAATAGCAGGAAAAAAGCATCTGGAAACTCATATTCTAAAATGGCAACAATGATGCTCTCTAGATGGTGAGATTGTAGATGTTTTGGTTTTTCACTGTGCTTTTCTTCATTTTTCCAAAATTTCCATAACAAAGTATGACTACGTAATCAGAAAAAAACATAATAAACCATTTCTTAATTAAAAGAATAAAGAAGAGGTTGAAGCTTAACCTAGTGACAGAATGACAAGTCAGAAAGAGAATGGAGACTATGTGGCAAGCCTGGAACCAAAAACCATCAGGTGGCTGAGCAGAGTCTGACATAGAGAAAACCAAGAAGATCAAATAGCTGCGAGAATGATGGAGTGGGTACCAGCGGGGAGCGGGCCAGTGAAAGGCCACATGCAAGAAGCTGGGACTCAGCCTTCGAAGCTTTGCGGTGACAGAACCGAGGGAACAAGACAAATGAACCAACTTTCAAAGCTAAAATGATGATGGATAGACCTGGGAGCAGCCAAAGCCCAAAAAGGAAAGAAAGATCCCAGGAAAAGTCCTGAACTTTATCAGGTTCTTTTCCTGAGACTGAATGAGAAGGTAGAGCATGATCGGTTAATTGTATAGTGTTTGTTATTGTATAATTTAGTTAAGAATTGAACTAGAAAATGTTAAGCCATTCACACACCAAAACTTGCTAAATGCAAAGGAAATGTATCAAGACTTAGGTCTCTTTCTGATAACACTGCCTGTAAATTAGTTTGAGGAATCACTCATTCCACACACATTTATTGGAAACTTACTCTTTTCTAGAGGCTAGAAGGGAGAGGTCTAAAACAGGAACCCAAAAGTGTGGCAACAGCCCCTGGTTGCTCTGATTTCCGGTATCTATGAACTGAATGAATGACACATTATGTCATCATGACACATCATGTCTAATAGGAACCAGATTCTCAAAGCATAGTGTGCTGCCTTGATATGACTAAAGACTTTTTAAAATCCCTAGTATTTAGACTATATTAGGTGTTCAATGAAAGTTTAATATAGAAAGATTTCGGACCATTGGGAAGCCATGAATAATGGTATGTTCTCTGTAGCATCTGCATTATCATCAGATAATCTTGGTTTTTTAACAACAAAGAAGAAAAATCAGAGTATCAAAGGATCAATAGAGTACCCAGTTTTCAGTCCTGGTCATGTAAACTAAATTAACCAGACAAAAGGTAGAAGTACATCAAAGCAAGTATATTCAGACCTTAAAACTATACACTTTCTAAATGGTACTGTCAAATTGAATCACATAATTTGGCATATATACCTTTAATCCATTTTTTATAATAACTATCCTTATTATAATTAAGGATATTAATAAGTATCCTTCAAACACAAACTCAATCTCCTTCCTGGAAATTGTTCTTGTGACATCCTTGGCAAATCTTCATTCTGTTTACATGATAAGAAATGTATAAAATAAAAGTTTAACAGTAGTGTAATTTAATCACAACGCTTCCTAAGGATGGAAATCCAGAAAAACCTAGGAACGACAGTGGATATCTTTCAAGAAAGAATGGGAGTCCACTGTTGGACAGCATGACTATCAAACCTTCTGGGCATAACCTCAAGACACAACTTTAAATACCAGAATAACCACATCTTCCTCTTTTACTTTATTTTTGGTTAAAGAAGTGTTTTGTCCATTAAGTGGTTAAAACTTAAGGTTACCCATCCAAGGAGTAGGAAATGAAGGTTCTCAGTTTGATGGACAACAGCTCAGAGATCCCTGATGTCCCAAAATATTAGGTTTCTCTTCTAATAATGTTGGAAATATTGCCTACTGTCATGATTAATCTGAGCCACAGCACAAGCTGATTGTAGGTGACACAGTCACAGAGCAGTGCCCGTGTTGGTTTCCACACACCGTCAAATCTGCTACAAATGCAGGGGTGAATGGGAGAGAACTGTGATACCAGGTTTCCCACTGGCTAATAGATTGTGACATGAAAGAAGGAAACCTTTATTTTAATTCAAAAAACAAAAGCCAAATAGCAAAACTTATGTACGTGCTGAACTTTTTTTTCTTCCTCAAGTGGAAAACATTGACTTGCTAACAACTCTTGGCTGGCATCAAGGGAAAGCGGAGGTATTTGCAGATGTGGAGGAAGACATACAAAACATTTTTCGAATCAAAGGCTTGAATTATTGCACTGGGTTCATGAAGTTTCACAGGCATCTAGACACACCATTGTCTTCACCCTGAAACAAGCTGCCCTTTCTGTTCAAGAAAGAAAACAACCCAATGTTTCTTACAATCAGATCTGTATGTATCAGAGAGCTATCTATATTTTGAAATTCTTTGCATTGTCTGTGGAAGGGTGTGCTGTTTGGATCCAACAATGGCAACATTGATTTTAGGATTTTTGAATTTTGGTTGTACAGAGCAAACAGTGAAAGAAAACTGCCGGCTTTCAGAACTACAACAGTGCTCTTATACAAACTCACTTCTCTCCTGGCTGTTTTACATAGCCAAAGATCAATACTGCTCATTCAGCCAATGTTATTAACCCCATTTATCAGCTTCTCTCTTAAGAAAAAAAAAAAAATTGAAAGGATCTTGCCGACAAAGTTATGTCATCTTCTGCTCGTTCAGAAGTGGAGTGGATAAGTCACTTTGTTGTGCACCCCCAACAATTGAGCCTTGTTTATGAAGTTACATTTATTAAGTGAAAGTATTTGGAAACTGATGGTACATTCAAGCTTGGTTGCCATGGGCAGTAATCACGGCAGAAAGTCATGACCTCCCCGTTATGCAGCGAGTAACTAATTGAAATGATACAAATTACTCCGATTCTCCGTCTGCCAATTTAGAGCCTGGTTCTGGTCAAGGGTCAAATGAGCTTCTATTCATGAAACTATGTTTGAAGTAGCTGCTACCATAGCAAGGGGGTTCAGCATGGGCATCGCTGCTCCTTTGGACTTTACCACATACTGTGGCGAGACAGTAAAGCAAGGAGTTTCAAACCCTACCTTCTCCAGCACATCAAAAGCATGCTGTCGTCATTCAGTTTGTGCTACTTGTCAACAGCACCGGACATGGTTTGCTAAACTTTACTGGCTAGAAATAAATGTTGTATTCAGAAGCCACTTAGGGAATCCGTCCTCCTTAGCCTGCATATTTTGTCGGCTTTCTGATATGCCCACGGCAGAGGAAACCAAATGCCATAAACTCAGTACTGAATGATTCTCAACTTATCCATTCCCATCAAGTGTCATCCCTTTCAGCTTCTCTCTGCCCTGGCACATATACACATTCCTGCCAAATAAATAAGATAAATTAAAAGCCTAAAAGGTAAATAGTGTGCAAGTTCTTTCTCCAAAGCATAATCAGGATGATTATCCCTATTTGAGAAATGACACTAAATGTTAATCTAATTGAATCTAGGAAATGTGGCAATAAAAAGTTAATAATTTACAGAGAAACTGTTCTTCAGAAAATTCTAAGTGAATGCCCACTAAATGAATTTCGGGAATTGTGCTCAAAGGCACATAAGATATGTGACAAAAGCAACGGCTTACTTTGAATATGTTTTTCACCATACCCAAACTATTTGTTTTAAAGAGGCATTCTGGTGCATATATGTATATGAAGGCACACACAGTTTGTTTGAAAAATATGTAGAAAAAATGAGAAAATAGCTCCTTGAGTTAACTGAAAATAATAGGAAACCACTTGAGTGTTTAAATTTTAGCTTAAAGATTGGTTTCAAGTGTATTAATGCTGTTTCTGAAATCAGATTTACCTACAATTAATACATATAGAAAATGCATAAATTTTCATTGAATTTTTTCTTCTTTAAAAAAAAATTTTATCTATTGATTTATTCATGGCTGCACTGGGTCTTCGCTGCTGTGCCTGGGCTTTCTCTAGCTGTGGTGAGTGGAGGCAACTCTCCAATTGCAATGTGCCGGCCTCTCATTGCAGCGGTCGTCCTTGCTGCAGAGCCCTGGCTCCAGGACACACGGGTTCAGTAGCTGTGGCACATGGGCTTAGTTACTCCATGGCATGTGAGATCTTCCTAGACCAGGGATCAAACCCATGTCTCTTGCATTGGCAAGCAGATTCTTAACCACTGAACCAGCAGAGTAGTCCTTCTTCTTTTTTTTTAACAGCAGAACTTTCCATGGGATTTTTCAGGTGATACAAAATTTACCAAGCAAAGAGGTGTGAGGCTATGTCGGACATCCTCTGTAGCCAGTTCCCCTTAGCATCCTAGCAGACACTACCTGACTTAGCTGCTGCTGCTGCTAAGTCACTTCAGTCGTGTCCGACTCTGTGCGACCCCATAGATGGCAGCCCACCAGGCTCCTCTGTCCCTGGGATTCTCCAGGGAAGAACACTGGAGTGGGTTGCCATTTCCTTCTCCAATGCATGAAAGTGAAAAGTGAAAGTGAAGTCGCTCAGTCGTGTCCAACTCTTCACGACCCGATGGACTGCAGCCTACCAGGCTCCTCCATCCACGGGATTTTCCAGGCAAGAGTACTGGAGTGGGTTGCCATTGCCTTCTCCAACTAACTTAGAATATTTCCCAAATTTCAGCAGTTTCAAAGAAAGGCAAAACCTAGGGGAATCCTTTTCGAGTGACATGAATAGGCTATCTCCAAATTTGCACTAGAACAGCAAGGTAGTAAAATAAACTGCAAAATAGCTTCAACATTCTGCAAGCCCCTAATCACTGTACTTCACATTTCTGGTCAGCAGACACTAGTCTAGGTTGAAGGTAGAACCTGGGTGCTCAAATTCACACTTTTGGTCAAATCAAGAGCATCACCCAGAAGCTTCTGTAGGAATGGGCTCAAGTTGAAGAACTCTGTCTAAAGAATCAATGATGTAACACCAGTCCAATGTTCCAGTAGAATAGAGTGGTTAAAAACACTAACTTTATCCACAACAGGAGTTGAATTCAAATCCCAACTCTGCCACATACTGTGAATCATGGGCAAATAATTCAACTTCTTTTGGCATCAAATTTCTCATTTTGTATAAAGAACATTTTAATACAATGTCTGGTGTAGAGTAAGTGCCTTTTTCCATTATAGCTCTTATTATTACAAAAAAGTAAAAATCCCTGCTAAAACAGACAATGCTGGAATAAAACTCAGAATCTTAAAAAAAAATCTTCTAATTGAACTTCCCAGTCAATTAGCTAGTTTACTATTATCATAATAGCTGTAGAAATTCACAACTATTTATTCTATTGCAAAGATTCTACATCTCAGAAATAAATTTCATTTTTCATTAATTTGCTCATTAAATAAACAGGCCCTGGAAATAATACAATAGTAAAACCAACATGATTCCTGCCCTCATCCAACTTACAACCCAGCAAGCCAGGTAAATCAACAAGCATAGTGAACCTTGAAATGAGAGTGTTATGGGAGTTCAGAGTATGGGACCTAGTCTGTCTAGTTATATCCTGAATAGAGTCTTACCACTTACAATTGACTAGAAAGAGTAAGAATTTTTGTCATGTGTTTTTCTCTAAGAAGCCTTTTTCCATTCCAGGGCAACTCTCCCCAAGTGAGAGACGAGTGTATTGAACTTTCTTGCCACAATGCTGCTCCATACTCTCTAGTCTGCCTTTTTTTTATTGGAATATAGTTGTGTTACAATGTTGCATCAATTTCTACTGTACAGCAAAGTAAATCACTTATTCATACACATATATCCCCTCTATTATGGATTGCCTTCCCATTTAGCTTACCACAAAACATCGAGTAAAGTTCCCTGAGCTACATATGGGTCCTAATCTGTTATCTATTTTATACATAGTTATCAATAGTGTATACATACCAGTTCCAATCTCCCAATTCCATCCAATCCTCCCCCTTCTCCCTTGGTACGCATACATTTGTTCTCTATGTCTATGGCTCTACTTCTGCTTTGCAAATTGCAAATAAGATCATCTATATCATTTTTCTAGGTTTCACATATGTGCATTAATATACATTATTTATTTTTCTCTTTTTGACTTCACTCTGTATGACAGTCTCTAGGTCTATCCATGTCTCTACAAATGACCCTTTTTACAGCTGAGTAATACTCTATCATATACATGTTTCACATCTTCTTTAGCCATTCTTCTGCTGATGGACATTTAGGTTACTTCCATGTCCTGGCTACTTTAGACAGTGTTGCAATGAACAGTGGGATGCTTGTTCCATTTTAATTATGGTTCTCTCTGGGTATATGCCCAGTAATGGGATTGCTGGGTCATATGCCTACTCACCAGTCTTATTTCAAGCTGGTCTATGTCCATTACCTCAGCCTTTCCACCTCTGGGCTTTTCCTCATGCCTCCTAGTCCCTCTGCTGACCTGTAGTACCTTTCCCTATCCTTCCATCCTCAAACATCCTAATCGTTTTCAGCTTCCAGACTCATCTCTAATGTCAACTTCTCCATGAAGCTTTTCCCAAGTAAATTGTTATCTTTCCTTCTTATGGATTTCCCAGATAACTACAGGGGTATAATCACTCATCTAGAGCCAGACATCCTGGAGTGAGAAGTCAAAAGGGCCTTGGGAAGCATCACTACGAACAAAGTTTGTGGAGGTGATGGAATTCCATCTGAGTTATTTCAAATCCTAACAGATGATGCTGTGAAAGTGCTGCACTCAATATGCCAGTAAATTTGGAGAACTCAGCAGTGGCCCCAGGACTGGAAAAGGTCAGTTTTCATTCCAATCCCAAAGAAAGGCAATGCCATAGATAGTTCAAAATACCAGACAGTTGCACTTGTTTCACATGCTAGCAAAGTAATGTTCAAAATTCTCCAAGCTAGGCTTCAACAGCATGTGAACCGAGAACTTTCAGATATTCAAACTGGATTTAGAAAAGGCAGAGAAACCAGAGATCAAATCGTCAAACATCATTGGATCATAGAAAAAGCAAGAGAATTCCAGAAAAACATCTACTTCTGCTTCATTGACTATGTTAAAATCTTTGACTGTGTGGATCACAACAAACTGTAGAAAATTCTTAAAGAGATGGAAATACCAGACCACCGTATCTGCCTCCTGTGAAACCTATATGCAGATTAAGAAGCAACAGTTAGAACTGGACATGGAACAATGGACTAGTTCCAGATTGGGAAAGGAGTATGTCAAGGCTGTATATTGTAACCCTGCTTATTTAACTTATATGCAGAGTACATCATGAGAAATGCCAGGCTGGATGAAGCACAAGCTGGAATCAAGATTTCCGAGAAAAGTATCAATAACCTCAGATATGTAGATGATATCACCCTTATGACAGAAGGCAAAGAGGAATTAAAGAGTCTCTTGATGAAGGTGAAAGAGGAGAGTGAAAAAGCTGGCTAAAAACTCAACATTCAAGAAATGAAGATTATGGCCTAAGTCCCATCACTTCATGGCAAATAGATGGGAAACAATGGAAACAGAACAGACTTTATTTTCTGGGGCTCCAAAATCACTGCAGATGGTGACTGCTGCCATGAAATTAAAAGATTCTTGCTCCTTGGAAGAAAAGCAATGACAAACCTAGATAGCACATTAAAAAACAGAGACATTACCTTGCCGACAAATGTCCGTATAGTCAAAGCTATGGTTTTTCCAATAGTCATGTATGGATGTGAGACTTGGACCATAAAGAAGACTGAGTGCTGAATAATTGATGCTTTTGAGTTGTGGTGTTGGAGAAGACTCCTGAGAGTCCCTTGGACAGCAAAGAGATCCAACAAGTCAATTCTGAAGGAAATCAGTCCTGAATATTCATTGGAAGGACTGATGCTGAAGCGGAAACTCCAACACTTTGGCCACCTGATGCAAAGAGCCAACTCATTAGAAAAGACTCTGATGCTGGGAAAGATTGAAAGCAGGAGGAGAAGGGGACAACAGAGGATGAGATGGTTGGATGGCCTCACCGACTCAAAGGACATGAGTTTGAGCAAGCTTCAGGAGTTGGTGAAGGATAGGGAAGCCTGGAGTGCTGCAGTCCATGGGGTCACAAAGAGTCAGACACAACTGAGCCACTGATCAACAATAACAAGGTAAGACAGACATTTAAAAAATGATTAAAACTACCAGTGCCCAAATTCTTAAATGGACAAAAGAACAGATATTTTACAAGAGAAAGTATGCAAATGGCCAATAAGCCCCAAATCATTAGTTATCAGAAAAATATAAATTAGAAATCACAGTAAGATATTGTGATTTCTCACCAAACATCCGCTAAAATTAAAATGACTGACAATACTTAGTTTTGATGAGGATGTAGGAAACTGGAACTCTCATGTACTACTGTTGGGAATGTAAAATGGAGCAACCACAATGGGAAATTTTGGCAGTTTCTTATTGAGTTAGATATACTTTATGACACAGCAATTCTATTCCTTGGTATTTCCCTCCCCAAAATGAAAACATATGTTTACCAAAGGGTGTACTCAAATGTTTACTGAAGTTTTATTCATAGCGGCTAAAAACTGGAAACAATTCAAATTTCTTCCAGCATGGATAAGTAAATTGCAACATATCCATACAATGGAATACCATTTAACAATAAAATGGAATGGACTACTAAAATACAACAATATGGATAAATCTGAAAAGCATTGAGAACAAAAGAAGCCAAACACAAGGGAATACATATTGTATAATTCCATTTATACCAGATTCTAGAAAGAGCAAACTAACCAACAGTCACGGAAAACACAGCGTTACCTGTGGCCAGGAATGAAAGGAGGATAGAAAGCATGAGGGAACTTTTGAGAATTACGGAAATGTTCTGTATCCTGATGCTGGTGGTTATACCATGTATACGTATTTCAAAACTCACTGAATTATATACTTTAAATGGATGTACTCTGTTACATGTAAATTGTACCATATTAAGATAGATTTTTAAAAACTGCCAAGAGTATTGCTAAGAGAAATACAGGCTGCGTTAATTGATAAACTAGATCTTAAGATAAATAAAAATGTCTGATTAACTGTATAATTTGGTTTTAACATACCACTATATATAAAGTAGATAACTAATAAGGACCTACTGTACAGCACAAGGAACTCTACTCAATACTCTGTAATGTCCTATATGGCAAAAGAATCTAAAAATGAGTGGATATATGTATATGTATAACTTATTCACCTTGCTGTACAGCGGAAATTAACACAACATTGCAAACCAACTATACTCCAATGAAAATTAAAATAAAATTTTTCTTAAATTTGGTTTTAATCTGATATTGTCTTTTTAAAAAATTATTCCTAGTATGTGCTTCTCCATAACCAAATTATCACCTTTTTGAGGGCAGAGAAAGAAAGGAAATTCATGTTTATTAAATACCTTCTGTAAGCCTGGCATCGTGCTAAGAGATTTATGTAGGATATCTCACTTAATACTAACATTAATCCTGAGAGATAGGTATTATTTCCACCTCTTTATAGTTAATGCAATTAGGTCTCAGAAATTGTTACTTGCTCAAGGTCACACAGTTTGCAAAGTTGCTGCCAGAGTCTGAACTCAAATCTGTCTCCCTTCAAAGCCCAAACTCTTTTCAGTTCTCTGAGTGATCATGGTTGACATTTCTCTGTGACTGTTTATCCTTCTTTTCCTTTCTGGAACATCCCTCTGCCTCTTCTCTTCTATCTGATTTCTTCACACTTCAAAATCCAGCGTAGGGCTCCTTTTCTGACATAGGAATTTTACTTTCTTCTGAAGTCTCAGACCAACAACTATTTTTGTGACTCACATTGGAATTTAATCTTAAATTGGCTTATTTAAGCATCTAATTACTTAATGCATAGGTCTTGTCTCCCCAACCAGCTTGCAATTTCCTTGCAGGCAGGGATGTATATTAACTATAGTAACACATAGACACTGAAATCATAATGATTTTAACTAATGTCTCACTCGTGAGAAGTCCAACAAGTCATAGTGGAGGAAGGAGTTCTCTGAAAAGTTGGCCAACATAGTTCTATAATTGTAATGCTCTTAATTATACATGGGGCTTTTTTATTTAAAATTTCTGTGTGCTAATTTTGTAACCTGCCACTTAACCAGATTCACTAATTAGCTCTAATAGTTTTATGGCAGCATCTTTAGGATTTTCTATGTGTAGGATCGTGTCATCTGCAAGCAGTGACAGTGTAACTTCTTTTCCAATTTGGATTCCTTTTATTTCTTTTTCTACTCTGATTGTCATAGCTAGGACTTCCAAAACTATGTTGAATAAAAGTGGCAAGAGTGGACACCCTTGTCTTGTTCCTGGCCTTAGAAGAAATGCTTTCAGCTTTTTACTTTTGAGTATAATGTTAGCTATAGGTTTGTCGGATATGATCTTCATTATGTAGAGATATGTTCCCTTTATAACCACTTTCTGGAGAGTTTTTATCATAAATGGGTACTGAATTTTGTCAGAACCTTTTTCTGCATCTATTGATCATTGGGCTTCCCTGGTGGCTCAGATGGTAAGAAATCTGCCTGCAACGCAGGGGACCAGAGTTTGATTCCTGGGTTGGGAAGATCCCCTGGAGAAGGTAATGGCAACCCACTCTAGTATTCTTGACTGGAAAATTCCATGGACAGAGGAGCCTGGCAGGCTACAGTCCATGAGTCAGACACAACTGATCAACTTTCACTTTAATTATATATACCATATACCAACACTAGGCTAGGTGCTTCGCAGATGTCAGTTTATTTTTTTCTTTTAAAATTATTTTTTAAACAGCTGTGTGTGTGTGTACACATGCACACTCAATTGTGTCTAACTCTTTGCAATCCTATGAACTGTAACCCACAAGGCTCCTCTGTTCATGAAATTTTCTAGGTAAGAATACTGGACTAGGTTGCCATTTCCTACTCCAGGAGATCTTCCTGATGCAGGGATCTAACCCATGTCTCTTGCATCTCCTGCATTGGCAGGTGGATTCTTTACTACTGTCCCACCTGGGAAGCCCTTAAACAGCTTTATTGAGGTATAATTTCATACCAAAGATGTTCACCCAGTTTAGGTATGTAACTCAATAATTTTTTGTAAACATGCAGTTGTAGAGGCATCACCACGGTCCTGTTTTAGAATATTTCTGTTACTCACAGGGATACATCATGTGCAGTTGCAGTTAATCTCTGTTCTTACCCACTGCCTTAGGGAACTATGAATCTACTTTCTGTCTCTATAGATTTGTCTTTTCTGGATGTTTAGTGTAAGTGGAATAATACAGCTTGTAGTCTTAGGTATTTAGCTTCTTTCACTTAACATGTTTTAGGGATTTACCCATTTTATTGCATGGATCAGTAGTTCATTCCTGTTTATTGCTGAATAGTATTCCATTGCATAGATATATCATTGTTTGTTTATCCAGTCACCAGTTGGTGAACATTTGCATTCATTAAATTGGACCATTTCCAATGTTTTACTTTTATGAATGTTGCTAGCTTACAATATCTCTCTGAGATAGATATTTTGGTCTTCATTTTACAAATGAGAAGAATCAAGGCTCAGAAAAGTAATTATCTTGCTCAAGATCAAATAGCTGGTAAGTCATGAAGTGTAGTATTTCTAACTCTAAAGCCCTTGCTGTGACAGTAGTTTTCAGATTTGGGAATTTTGTTGACCTGAAAATTTATTTTATTTTTTTATTTTATTTTATTTTTTCCATTTATTTTTATCAGTTGGAGGCTAATTACTTTACAATATTGTAGTGGTCTTTGCCATACATTGACATGAATCAGCCATGGATTTACATGTATTCCCCATCCTGATCCCCCTTCCCACCTCCCTCTCCACCCCATCCCTCTGGGTCTTCCCAGTGCACCAGGCCCGAGCACTTGTCTCATGCATCCAACCTGGGCTGGTGATCTGTTTCACCCTAGATAATATACATGTTTCGATGCTGTTCTCTCGAAACATCCCACCCTTGCCTTCTCCCGCAGAGTCCAAAAGTCTGTTCTATACATCTGTGTCTCTTTTTCTGTTTTGCATATAGGGTTATCGTTACCATCTTTCTAAATTCCATATATATGTGTTAGTATACTGTATTGTGTTGACCTGAAAATTTAAAAAACAATTTTTTTAATGTGAGAATAAACCTGTTTGCCATCTTTTGTATTTTGTAAAGAGCATTTGAAAAAACAACTACCGTCTATCACCAGCATCACTTCATAGAAGAAAGGATATCTTTAATGCCTAAAGTTGAAAAATTAATTAGGCTTTATAGAAAAGCTACATTGCCCTTATTTTTCTCCTTTCTCTACAAACAGTGAAGACAAGCCCTCGTTTAAGAAGAATTGTGTCTAGTCACTAGGCTAATTAGTAGGGCTATAAACTGTGCTAAACTGAATTAGATGAAATACTTTGAGATGCTTTTTAAAATGATGTTAGATAAACTGCTTTATCTGTTTATAACAAATAACAACTGTTAGGTAAACAGTTAATAACAGTCTTATTAACTTATTTCAATTGTCTACAACAGATCCTCCCAAAAGGCTTGTTCTTTGTATAACAGTTAGCACAGTGAAGTGGCCTCTCTTTTCCAGGAATAGAGGGTTTAATCCCATCACACATCTAACAACAGTTCCTGTATCCTCGAGGAACTATATTCCAAAATTCCCAAAACCAATCCTTCTGTAACCACACAAAAGCCAAGTTAGCTTATAGACTCCTTCCCTAAGAACTGAGAAGTATATAAAGGCCTTGGATGGTAATTCCATGGCAACAGATTTAAAAGATTTCCTTCAAACCCAGCTTTCATGGAGGCTGAAAGGAACACTGAAGTCTTGCTGACATTCGTTTCGTGGTTCCCATCCAGGTCCCAGTGGAACAAATGCCATAATTAGCCCTCAGAAGAGAGGCCAGAGACTGGCGATGAGGGCCCCCCAGTCATGCCTCGAGGCCTCGATAGACTGGGACGCTCACACTGTCGCTCTCTGCTTTGTAGCTGTTTGTGCAAGAACAAAAGGACTTCAGTCTGCCTTGCTATTAATCCAACTTCACAAGCATGAAATTTACAGACACACACCAGAATTCATCACTGAAACCTTTTCCCCTTGTCATGTTCAGCTGCTGAAAAGTGGGCACACTCTTGGATATGAATGTTAATAAAAAGAAAAGATTTTAAAAAAAGCATGAACAAGCTTTCTGAATCAGCTCCCAGTTCCCTCCCCTCTGCCCCCAGCTCCAGATCGACATCTTGGAAGTCTGACTTTTTGGGGGAGTATGTAAATCTCTCCATAGCATCTAGGGTGGGAGTATTTTTGTTAAATTTTATCATCACCTGAAAGTCAACTACTTTCTCTTAATAAATAAAATACATCTATAATGGAAGACCAATAACTCAATCTGTAAAGTGAATGGAAAAAAAAAAAAAAGAATAGCACTCAAGAGTCATAAAGTGAACATTATTTGATTAGAACCAAACCAGTGGTATCAACTGGTTTTGCTCATTTAACCTGTCTCCTCATCACCATACACCCATCATTTAGCTGCAGGGTGGATGTGTTCACACTGAACTATTAATCTGTTTCAAAATGCCATAACATTTCCATGAAGAACTTCCTAATTTTTTTTTCAGAAATTAAATGTCTGTTTAAAGTTCATTCCCTCCTGCTGTAACTAATTGAAATGAGATTTGGTTTATCTTTATGACATGGAAATGGGATTGAGTTTCATAATAATAACAATAAGGATAACTCCATAGATTTTAGGAGTAGTAGTTAATAATTTCAGTAATATGGGGGAGATTAGACTTGTCTATTGCCACCTAAACAGACCCCCATTATTTATGGAGAAGTGTGAATGAATGTCATATGATCTAACCACCAGTTCCCAACTTTGTATTTGTTTTCAGCTTAGACTGAATTTTAGGGCAGCACCATAAATGCACTGGAGCCTCAGAACAGTATTCCCTTAATAACCAAACAAGGCATCAGCACACAGGCTGGGAAATACGTTGAAATACATCACAGTTGTGATGGAAAGAACCTGGTCTTGGGAAAATACAAAGAGGAGGCTTTTTCTTAGGATCTTTTCCCCATTAATATAATGAAGAGTAAATCCAACCAAACTGTAGCATTACAGAAGTTGCAATAAAATTTCCCAAATATCATTCCATTTGATCTTCAATCAGCCCTTTGAGAGTGAACAATATTACTTTCTCCATTATACAGGTAAAATCACTGAGATCCAGAGAGGTAAAAAAAAAAAAAAAATTGTTCAATGTCACAGTCTCAGTTAGTGGCAGACTTAACCCTGAGAACCAGATCTACCTATTCCCAATTTCAAACTCTTTTTATCACCTGCCAAGAAAATCAGGAAACATGCGCATTGGGCTCAGAAGTCAATGGATAACTTCATTTTCACTTAAATTAAGTCAGTGTTCATTCCCAAGTCAGCCTGCTGCCTCCAACATGAAGCTTACCTTACCCAGAAGATACAAAGATACCAGCTTTTAACTGGCTTAGGGTTATGCACTGCTGAATGTCATTATTACTGTTGTCATCATTTACATGGTTAACAGCCATCATTTATTGCATACCTACTCAATGCCAGATGCTGTGCATCATTCTTCATCTCTATTTTGCAGATAATTTACATGGCTACAGGTCCTGTGTGATTTGACCCCTACTTACCTCTCCAGACATCTCCTACCTCATCCTCTTTGCTCCAGCCGTACTAAACTCCTGGCAAGTCATCAAAGACCCCAGACTCTCATCACACAGGCTGTTTCCTCCACCCAGAACACCCTTTACCGTTCTAGCCCACCCTGCCTTCCCAGTTATCCTTCAGGCCTCAGCGTAAATGAAATTTCTCAGAGGTCTTCCCAGACTCCTACACTAGGTTATCCATCCCTTATGGCTTGCTCTCACAGCATGCCAAGCTTTCATTTTCAAAGCATTTTACTGAATTTATTTAAAGTCCTCCTCCCTACTAGATTAGATGAGAGCAGTGATTATGTTGGTTTTTTGTTGATATTTTTCAACATATGAATGGGAACCAACATCACTAATACAATAATATGCTGTCTGATTGAGTGAATGAATGGGAAACTGGGGCTCAGAAAGATTGAGCAATTTAAGTGGCTTCTGCGTTCAAATACAACAGGGTGGAGCTGAGGAAAAAAACATCTTTTCTTTTTTTTTTTTTTGAAAAACATCTTTTAATAAGCATACCATAATCACCCTATTTAAGATTACAAACCATTCCCTCATATCTGCCAGCCTGATTCATTCAGCTTTCCTTTTCCTATAAAACATCTCACCTTCTAATGCACTATTGATTTCAAACGCTACTTTTAGCACACATGTAATTTTAGGTATAATTTCTTTATTATCATTATTGTTTATTATTTCCCCTTACTAGAATGTGAGCTTTGTGAGGACAGGTATTTTTGTTGTTATTAATCTCTATGAACAGCATTTGCTACATGTTAAATAAATCATCGTTGAAGAGAATTGAAGGGATTCTTCAATTTGAGATTTTCCTAAACATATATTAAACAAAATATATTTGTTTCGGGTAGTAAAGATGACAAGTCCGTTAGTTACATGAGATGCATGTGTGATCTGAATGTCCGCCTGGCGTCCCCACTGACCAGCTGTTAAGCCCTCTTCCCACCCTCAGCTTAGCTTCCCAATCTGCAATATAAGCGTCAGCAGGAAGCAGTCAGGGCTCCCCAGGTGGCACTATTGGTAAAGAACTGACCTGCCGATGCAGGAGACGAAGAGGCTGGGTTCGATCCCTGGGTTGAGAAGATCCCCTGGGGGAGGGCATGGCAACCCACCCTGGGTTTCTTGCCTGGGAAATCTCATGGACAGAGGAGCCTGGCGGGCTACAGTCCATAGGGTCGCAAAGAGTCAGACATGACTGAAGTGACTTAGCACACAAGGCACGCAGGAAGGAGTCAAGAATCTGTCCTCATGCTAAAGGTGATCAGCCCTTTGATAATTTTCCGGTGAAGAGAAAAAAAAAAAATAGAAGAATTTTATTCACTTCAAACTCTGCAAAAGGCCTAGAAACCTAGGAACTCAACTGGCTCTATTTGCAAAAAATGTGCTGAGGTGATCTTTATTAAGTACTTGACACTCCAGAGAGAACACTCCTGTACAAATATGTCATGCTGCTTTGAACACAAGCAAAGCAGGAATCAGATTCTGTCTCCTTGCTGTATTCCAAGCCAAGGTGACTGTCGTGGTTTCATCTCAATGTATTTATATCTCATCACCAACACTCATCACCAAGGGAGCCGGTTCAGAGCTGAGCTGTAAAGATTGTGTAGGGAGTAGGGCTCAGATGCACTGTACACCATGACTGACTTATGCCGATGAGTTTCAACACTCATGCATTCCGGATGAACATCAATCTCTGTGATGAATAGTAAGAACAAGAATTCAGATTGCAATGAATGCAAAAATAAGTAAACAAGTAAAGCAATGCTACAGTTATTGAATGAGACTCTGATGTGGCAAACTGTCCTTTCTTCTCCATTCTCAATGCAAAGGCCACAATTCATTCTCATCATCTCTTACCTGAATTATTATAGCAGCCCTTTATTGCTCTCCAGACCACCAATCTATATCTATACTACACACACAATAAGAGTCTTTCTAAAATGCCTCCCTGAACTTGTGGTACTTCTCAATGTGTCCTCAAATCTTCCAGAAAAACTGCATAGCATAACCCACAAGTCCCTCTATGACCTGGCCATCCTCTATGTCTCCACACTCATCACCTTCCATTTTTCCATACACACTCTATGCTCTAGCTACACTGAACTACCTTGAGTTTCCCTAAAGTACCCAGTTTTTTACACGTTTCTACGCCTCTGCATAAGCTGTTTCCTTTGCCCAACACTTTTTCCTGTACTTTCGTTACTCAACTTGCTCATCATTTAAGATATGTCTCTGTCAAATAGTTTTTCTTGATTTCATTCCATCCTAGACTGAATTAGTTTTAGTAGACAGATATTTATTTAGTTCAACAAGTATTTATTGCAGGCCTACTAGAGATAAGACAATGTAGTAGTTTTAAAAAAAAAATAATAGCTACAGATTTTTTGCCATTCCTCTCATCAAGAGGGAGGGTCTATGTCTTTGGAATCTATAAAATTTTATGGCACAGAAGTGATGCTATGTGACTTCTATGTCTAGGTCATAAAAATAGAAAAAATAAAAAAACCAACTTCCACCTGATATCTTGAAATACTTTCGGACAATCCCTTTTGGGGTGCTTCCTCTCAGAACCAGCCCCCAAGCTAAGAGTACAGTCCACAAGGAAAAGCCACATATGTCTCTGGTCTTTAATCCCAGCTGAGATTTTTTTTGGGGGGGGGGGTTCTTTATGACTAGAGGCCAGAGAGTTGGGTACAGGTGCCCACGAATGGTTCCAGCCTTCAACCATTCCCAGCAGAGACCACTCACCATAGCCATTCAAGTCTTCCCAGCAGAGATCTCCCTCAACCCTCAACATCATGATGATTCCGTTATAAGACACTTCTGCTACAGTAGGCAGAATTCTCAGATGGCCCCCAAGATTCCCCCTGCACCCACTCTTGTGTATATATCCTGTATAAGCCCTTCAGTGTGTGTTGAGGGGAAAGGGGAAGGACTGTGAATATGATAGACTATCACTCCCTTAACTGTGTCACATGGCTAAGTGAAGAGATTTTGCAAATGTAATTAAGGTCCCAAATGAGATGATTTTGAGTTAAGAAAAGGTGAGATTATCCAGGGTGAGCAAGATATAATAAAGTAAAAGCTACTGAAAGAGGGATTGTGCCCTTTTTGCCAGCCTGGAAGAAGAAAGCTGCCATGTTGTGAAAGGGCCATGTGCAAAGTGACTGCCTTTGGAAGCTGACAGCAGTCCCTGGCTAACAGCCAGCAAGAAAATGTGAACAACAGTCCTACAACCATAAGGGACTGGATTCTGCCAACAACCATGTGAACTTGAGAAAGGCCCTCATTCCAGAAAGAAATACAACCCAGCCAACATCTTGAGTTCTAGTTGCAATCTTGCCAGTCTCTGAGCAGGGGCCCAGCTAAGCTATGCCCAGGCTCCTGACCCACTGAGAGAATAGATGTATGTTATTTTAAGCTGCTAAATTTCTGGCAATTTGTCACACAGCAGTAGAAAACTAATGCACCTACTGTGTACCCTGTTTGAATTCCTAACCCATGAAATCTTTGCCCATAATGAATGACTATTATTTTATGCCACTTAATTTGGGGTTTTTTTTGTGCAGCTACTGTTTAGTAATCGAAACAAGCAGTCACTCAACAAGACAAAAATCCTGTCTTCACTGCATTCTTCCCCCTTGCTGAGGGGGAAGATAAACAATAAAATAAATAAATAAAACAAAATATGGAGTGTTTTGGATAGGACAAGTGCTAGGAGATGAATAAAACAAGAAATTGGATAATGAATTTTAGAGATGATTTAGACAGAGTTTTAGACAGAAATGTTCAATCTACATGCTCAAAACATTTAACAACTACAGATGTTTGAGGAACACTGACCAGGCAAAACATATACTAACCACAATGCTATAACAGGATCCTGGAGGACCTTTACTATGTTAGGCCTGAACGGTTTAATTTTGAGTTCTTGTATATATTTGTAGGTTCTTCAATCCAATAAGAATCAGTTCAGTTCAGTTCAGTCACTCAGTCGTGTCCAACTTTTGTGACCCCATGGACTGCAACACGCCAGGCTTCCCTGTCCATCACCAACTCCCGAAGTTTGCTCAAACTCATGTCCATCGAGTCAGAGATGCTATCCAACCATCTCATCCTCTGTCGTCTCCTTCTCCTCCTGCCTTCAATCTTTCCCAGCATCAGGGTCTTTTCAAATGAGTCAGTTCTTTGCATCAGGTGGCCAGAGTATTGGAGTTTCAGCTTCAGCATGAGTCCTTCCAATGAATATTCAGGACTGATTTCTTTTAGGATTTACTGGTTGGATCTCCTTGCAGTCCAAGGGACTCTCGAGAGTCTTCTCCAATACCACAGTTCAAAAGCATCAATTCTTCGACACTCAGCTTTCTTTATAGTCCCACTCTCACATCCATACATGACTACTGGAAAAACCATTGCTTTGACTAGAGAGACCTTTGTTGGCAAAGTAATATCTCTGCTTTTTAACATGCTGTCTAGGTTGGTCATAACTTTTCTTCCAAGGAGTAAGCAATAGGAATAGGTATGCAGTATCCCACCTCATTCACTCATTTATTTAACCCTCTTCTCAGCAAATATTCACTAAGTGACTATTACATTCAGCCATGTGAGAGACAAGGAGCTCCAGGAGCACTGCCCACTGAGCTCCAGTTCCTTACTGTCCAGTTGAGGAAGTGAGATACAGACAGGGGGAGTACTCAGCTGCAGCAGTGCTAATTTCATGAGTATTGTTCTATTTCCCTGTCTCACCTATGAGACCTTGGCTATAGGATTAGGAGAGAGAGAAGCTGGGGTGGTCAGGAAGCTTCTGGAGGTAATAATGGGAACGGAGCTGAATCTTGAAAGGTTGGCTGTTTCCGTAAGAGACTTTATTCGTCTTTGGCCCTTACTGCCTCAGAGAGTGTAAATGTGTGGAACACATGCAAACCACGTGACACGGCAGCCAATGGCCAACTGATGATGGCTCTGTTCTGCACTCAGCCTTCTCAACACACTTATAGCCAATGATCAATGGTCAGAGATGACACATAGAATAAAACTTACACGCCATCTCTGGTAGCTTCACATTTTGGACACAGTAGGTGCTACTATTAGTTAATTAATCAATAGTCCACCTAGGGAGAAAGAGAAAACCACTTTTAGGAGCAGAAACCACCCTGGTGAGAAAAGAAATGGTCCAGATAGGAAGTTTTATACTGCATGAAAGCAAAGGTTTATCTTGTCACCCACAAGCTCTTTGAAAGCCTGGTTTGGGGTTTTGAAGTCAGACTGAGCTAGGCTAGGATCAAATCCTGTCTTTTTCATTTGTAACCTGTATGATCTGAAGTGAGTTAATTCGTCTCTCTGAATTTCAGTTTTCTCATCTATAAAATGGCAATAGTAATGCCTACTGTGTTGTACAGTTGACTAAGAATTTTTAAATCAAATAATGTACAAAATGTACAAATTTTACTCTATAGATTTATATATACATAAAAATGGCATATTATTTTATCAAACTAAATCCAACTTCAAAACTCTAGCCTAGTAGGTTGAAAAAAAGACTTAAATCTTTGACACTATGAGGACTGTACACTCCTCTCTCCACAAGGCCACAGAAAGACCCTCCAGAATATATGGCACAATGTCAGTGACTCACCCTTCACAAAGGCAAGCAGAGGACCTTTCTTCTGCCACTTCTCAGCCCTGTCACAGACTCTGAAGACAGGAAATGCCCAACTATGACCTTTTTGGAAAGGGAGCCAGGAAAAATCCAGTGAGAACCAAAACAAATTAATATCTCAGTGAATGATCTTGTGACATCTATGAAGCCTCTAATGTAGTCTCTGACACATATTATATGTCAGTTATCTTTTCATTTACTCCACAAATACTTGTAAGTCTTGTTACTTGCTGAACACCACTTTTCAAC
Source organism: Cervus canadensis (assembly GCF_019320065.1). NCBI lineage: Eukaryota > Metazoa > Chordata > Mammalia > Artiodactyla > Cervidae > Cervus > Cervus canadensis. The sequence goes on along the minus strand of NC_057387.1, from coordinate 78,073,353 downwards.
TGTGGGTTCCTCCACTTCAGCACTATTGACATTTTGACTGCCTTCCTTATTGTTGGTTGGGGAGGCCAGGGGGGCTTGTCCTATGTAGTATAGGTTATTTAGCAGCTTCCTTGGCCTCTATACCTACCAATGACAGTAGTAGCCCCCACCCTAGTTGGACAAACAGACATTGCTAAATATTCCCTGGATGAAAAACTGCCTCTGGTTTTGAATCCCTGAATAAAATAAACAAGAGAAAAACCCTACTTTCACATAGCTTACATTCTAATGGGAGGACAGACAATAAACAAATAAATATGTTTATAACATAAGTAAAGGTATGGAGAGGTGGCGGGTGGCTGATAGTTCCTTTCCCTTTCTCTGGATAAATAAGAACCAAGAACTATTCTGAAGATGGTAGCATAAGCATCAGACTCTGATGAAAAGATATTTCATCGATAAGCAAAAAATCACAGGAATAGAAATTGAATGATCAGGACTAAAGAAATAGGAAAGAAATGGGATTATCATTTAAATAACCATGTTGAAGGTTCAGCATTTATCTCCTTTGGACATATTCCTGTGCAAGGAAAAATAACCTCATCAACACAAGCACAAGACAACCACACAAAAATGTGTGTAAAATTTCTCCTGCCTTTTCTCCAGCTCTAGGCTATTCTTTGGAACACTTTAGAAAGAATTTAGAGAGTGCCCTCATTCAGTGAAGCTTCAAATTGTAAAATAAGGCAATATCACATAATAATAAAGAGTTATTTGGAACATCACTGGAACCATTTTTATCAAATGTCATTTAAATGAGTTAAAACTTGATTTTAAACAACTAGATTTTAAAATGTTGTATTCATGTGGCTTTTGTACAATGTATTAAACCAAAGCAAAATCACAAAACTAATAAAATCCAAGTTACACAGTGACTGTGGTTTTGCAAAAACTAGCTTGCCATTCTAATCATGTGCCAGTTTCTCACGGCACACCAACACCCCTGTGTGCTGTATAATGATTTGGTTCTCCCACCTCTTTTCTCACTTAGAATTACTGTGAAACCTCTGTCCTTAGAGTAAGCAGTAATATCATTTGACCTTCCTAGGGTGTCAACACATTATTTTCTTATTAGATCTGCTGCCTCTGTTGTTTCCTTATTAGCCCACTAAAATTACCCGATCTAAACACAAGTGCAAACTTAGAGGAAGGCACCACAGGGCAAAACCGGGTTATAAAGGGTCATTTGAGAGTCCAGAATGTGCTTATATGATCTTTTTTCTCTTTTTCCTAAGATTCTTCTGAAACTCTGAATTTAGAGGCTTTTGTGGAGAACTCTAGGAATCCTGATGATATATCCATGTAACTCGAGACCCCAGTTTGACAGGCGCTGGTGTAATGACTAATGGCAGCAGAATCAGAATGCCTAGGATTCAAAATTCTGGCCCCATCACATACTAGAAGTATTCTGACCATTGAAAGTATTTTGATATCAAAAGACCACCTTCCACCCAAGGCTGGGTCCCACAGAAGCTTACATCTGAACAAAGCAGGCCCAGACCAAAACTATAAAGTCATTTGTTTGTGGTTCCCTGGCCTTGCCTTTTCAATGCCTCTCTTCCCCTCTAGGTCCGCAGCACATCACCACTTGAGATACCAGGCTAGGTCCCAGTCAGCCAGCAGCTCATCATTTTGCCTTCTTTGTTGTTGTTGTTCAGTCACTAAGTTGTGTCTGACTCTTTATGACCCCATGGACTGCAGCACGCCAGGCTTCCCTGTCCTTCGCTATCTCCCAGAGTTTGCTCAAGCTCATGTCCATTGAGTCAGAGATGCTATCTAATCATCTCATCCTCTGTTGCTCCCTTCTCCTCCTGCCCTCAATCTTTCCCAGCATTAGTAAAGTGTTAGTCACTCAGTTGAGCCCAATTCTTTCCAACCCCATGAACTGTAGCCTACCAGGCTCCTCTGTCCATGGAATTTTCCAGGCAAGAAGACTGGAGTCAATTGCCATTTTTTCCTCCAGGGATCTTCCTGACCCAGGGATTGAACCCAGGTCTCCTGCACTGCAGGCAGATTTTTCATCTCTGAACCTCCAGGGAAGCCCAGCATTGCCCCACTTCTAAAGCCATCCCAAAAAACTGGGGTAGAATGGTTTTATGTGGACTTCCAAAAATCATTTGTTGAGTTGCTTAATAGTTGAAAGAGTAAATACCCTAAGAAATTAAGTGGCTTCCCCACCTTTGACTCCTAATAAATAATAGAGTTGGGGGGTGGGGAGCATTAACTGAACAACATCTAGATGCCATGTACTTTGAATACTTACTTTCATTTAAAGTTCTCAGTGAAACCAGCAAACTACGTATTGGTAACCCCTCAGGTGTGAAAACCACTGCATTTCAAATGCCAAGCAATGTCTCTGAGGAACAGTAAAAGTTTAATAAATGTTTCTTGAATGAATGGTCACTTTGACTGGGGTTACAGGTCTAGTAACTAGGAGAGATGGGATTCAACCTAAGACTGACTCCATGGGTTTTAATGCTCTTTCCCTCTAAGTCGCTTCAGTCATGTCTGACTCTTTGCAACCCTAAGAACAGTAGCCCACCAGGCTCCTCTGCCCATGGGCTTCCCCAGGCAAGAATATTGGAGTGGGTTGCCATGCCCTTCTCCAGGGGATCTTCCCAACCCAGGATCAAACCTGTATCTCCCAACATCTCCTGCATTGACAGGTGGGTTCTTTACTACTAGTGCCACCTTTACACCAGTGGTCAGCAAACTTCTTCTGTACCGAGCCAGATAATAAATTTTAAGGATTTTAGGGTCACCCAGTCTCTACTGTGACAGTTCAAGTCTCCCAATGAAGCACAGAAACAACCATGGACAATATGAAAACTGATAAATGTGACTGTTCCAATAAAACTTTACGGATGGACACTGAAACTTGAGTTTTATGTAATGTTCACATGTCATGAAATATCATTCTTCTTTTGATTTTTTTCCCCAACCAGTTAAAATTGGAAAGTTATTCTTATCTTCTGGGCTATATAATCATAGATAGTGAACTGGATCTGGCCTGTAGACCATAGCTTGCCAGCCCATTTTTTGCAGTAGGCTGCCTTCCAAGCTCTCCACTGTCTTAGGTCCTCCCCTCAAACAACTGGAATGAATGGAATTCAGATGGTACAATTTCAGACCTTGTGCGTGGGTGCTCAGTCCACTTCAGGTGGATTCTTCACCCACTGAGCCACCTAGAAAGCCCCTCACACCTTGATCAACAGTTAAATGAGATCAAATCTTTCAACTTCCTGTGAAGTTGTGTCATGCAGGCAGTGGCTTATCTCCCCAAGGCACAAGGAAACCCATGACTTCTCAGGCCCAGTATACACAATGCCTTTCAGACTTAAATTGAAGAAAGTAGGGAAAACCACTAGACCATTCAGGTATGACCTAAATCAAATTCCTTATGATTATACAGTAGAAGTGACAAATAGATTCAAGGGATTAGATATGATAGAGTGCCTGAAGAATTATGGATGGAGGTTCATGACATCGTACAGGAGGCCATGATCAAAACCATTCCTGAGAAAAAGAAGTGCAAAAAAGCAAAATGGTTGTCTGAGGAGGCCTTACGAATAGCTAAGAAAACAAGAGAAGTGAAAGGCAAAGGAAAAAAAGGAAAGATATACCCATTTGAATGCAGAGTTCCAAACAATAGCAAGAGAGAGTTAAGAAAGACTTCCTCAGTGATCAATGCAAAGAAATAGAGGAAAACAACAGAATGGGAAAGACTAGAGATCTCTTCAAGAAAATTAGAGATACCAAGGGAACATTTCATGCAAAGATGGGCTCAATAAAGGACAGAAATGGTATGGGCCTAACAGAAGCAGAAGATATTAAGAAGAGCAGGCAAGAATACACAGAAAACTGTACAAAAAAAGATCTTAATGATCCAGATAATCATGATGGTGTGATCAAGCACCAGAGCCAGACATCCTGGAATGCAAAGTCAAGTGGGCCTTAGGAAGCATCACCACAAAGCTAGTGGAGGTGATGGAATTCCAGCTGAGCTATTTCAGCTCTAAAAGATGATGCTGTGAAAGTGCTGCACTCAACATGCCAGCAAATTTGGGAAACTCAGCAGTGGCCACAGGACTGGAAAAGGTCAGTTTTCATTCCAATCCCAAAGAAAGGCCATGCCAAAGAATGCTCAAACTACTGCACAATTATACTCATCTCACACATTAGCAAAGTAATGCTCAAAATTGTCCAAGCCAGGCTTTAAAAGTACATGAACTGAGAACTTTCAGATGTTCAAGCTGGATTTATAAAAGGCAGAGGAACCAGAGATCAAATTGTCAACATCTGATGGATCATCAAAAAAAGCTAGAGAATTCCAGAAAAAACATCTACTTCTGCTTTATTGGCTATGCCAAAGCCTTTGACTGTGTGGCTCACAACAAACTGGAAAATTCTGAAAGAGATGGGAAAACCAGACCATCTGAACTGCCTCCTGAAAAATCTGTATGCAGATCAAGAAGCAACAGTTAGAACCAGACATGGAAAAATGAACTGGTTCCAAATTGGGAAAGGAGTACATCAAGGCTATCACCCTGCTTATTTAACTTATTTAACACCCTGCATGTTGTCACCCTGCTTATTTAACTTCTATGCATAGTATGTGAAATCCAGGCTGCACGAAGCACAAGCTGGAATCAAGATTGCCAGGAAAAATACCAATAATCTCAGATATACAGATGACTTGACTCTTATGGCAGAAAGTGAAGAGGAACTAAAAAGCCTCTTGATGAAGATGAAAGAGGAGAGTGAAAAAGTTGGCTTAAAACTCAACATTCAAAAACCTAAGATCATGGCATCCAGTCTCATCATTTCACAGCAAATAGATGGGGAAAAAATTGAAACAGGGACAGACTTTATTTTGGGGGGCTCCAAAATCACTGGAGATGGTGACTGCAACCATGAAATTAAAAGACGCTTACTCCTTGTTAGAAAAGCTATGACAAACAGGCAGCATAATAAAAAGCAGAGACATTACTTTGCCAACAAAGGTCTATCTAGTCAAAGCTATGGTTTTTCCTGTAGTCATGTATGGATGTGAGAGTTGGACCATAAAGAAAACTGAGCACTGAAGAACTGATGCTTTTGAATTGTGGTGTTGGAGAAGATTCTTGAGAGTCCTTTGGACAGCAAGGAGATCCAATCAGTCCATTCTAAAGGAAATCAGTCCTGAATATTCATTGGAAGGACTGAAGCTGAAGCTGAAACTCCAATACTCTGGCCACCTGATGTGAAGAACAGACTCACTGGAAAAGACCCTGATGCTGTGAAAGGTTTAAGGCAGGAGGAGAAAGGGATGACAGAGGATGAGATGGTTGGATGGCATCACCAACTCAATGAGCATGAGCTGAGCAAGCTCTGGGAGTTGGTGAAGGACAGGGATGCCTGGCCTCCTACAGTCTATCAACTGCAAAGAGTTGGACACAACTGAGTGACTGAAGTGAACTTCCTCTAACCATAGCTCTGCACACTGACTTTCAAAAAAGTTCTAGATTATTTCAGGATTGAGTCAGGTGCTAAATAATAAAGTTGGTCCATTCCAAGAGGGCAATTATCTAATCTGTTAATGAAAGAGCAGTCACATATCATAGCAAAATCTCATCTAGTATATTCATTACAAGCAAAATTAAGATAAGTGAAACTTGCTTTATCTCCTTATTAAGTCAGGAAAATGACTACATATATTTTCCAGATAAGAGGCTGTTTAGAAGATGAACCTCTATGATATTTAACAAATGTAGCTTTCATTTTCTTTTTACCAAGGAAATTCAGAATAATTTGCCTTGCAGTAAATCACAGTAACTCTAGTTGTTTTTTCCTCTCTCCAAATGAGACATTGCCTGACATCTAACATGTGGCAAGATCTGAGAAGTTTCCACAAATTGGTAAAATTCTTTCTACATGAATATGTAATGTAATCTTCTTGTTAAACAAGAATAGATAATTTCCCCTAAAATGAATGCAATAAAGGGGCATAGAAAGAATAAATAATTCCAATACTGTTCTTTAATTCTGCTTGTAATTTTCCAAATTCCAGACTGATGGCAACATAGTGGGCCTATTCTCCTAGCACTATTTCAAAATGTTCAGGCTGAGGGAAAGCCACAGGGACAGTAGTTACTAAAAAGCTCAAAAATGCAGTCAACTTGCATCATTTTAGAGCAAAAGAAAAAGTCATTTTTTGTCTATATTTGTCTATATTATTTATGCCTGCATTCAACAAACATTTACTGAGCACCAACTGTGGGGGCAGGCATTGTTCTAGGTACAATAGGGGAATCCTATAAAAACATTATCTTCATCCCCATGGAGCTCAGAGTTTAATTAGGGGGGAGGTGCTGCTGAGGATGATAATGTTAATTATGTCAATTCCATAATCACTGGTTATATGTGTGATACTGTGCTAAATGATCTACTTACATAATCTCATTTAATGTGACCCTCACCCACATAACTTATGAGATGGTTGTTATTATTCCCACTTTATTGGCTAAAAAAATCGAGGCTTAGATAAATTGACTAACTAGGCCATGGTTACTCTTTTAATTCAATTTTTGTTTTATATTGGAGCATAGGTGATTTACAATGTTGTATTAGTTTTAAGTGCACAACAAAGTAATTCAGCTTCATATATACATTCTTTTTCAGATTCTTTTCCCAAATAGGCTATTACAAAATATTGAGTACAGTTCCTTGTACAAAAGAGTATGTCATTGTTGATTATCTATTTTACATATAGTGGTGTGTAAATGTTGACCCCAAACTCCTAATTTATCTCTGCCTCCCCACCCCAACTTTCCTCTTTGGTAACAATAAATTTGCTTTCAAATTCTGTGAGTCCATTTCTGTTTTATAAATAAATTCATTTATATCATTGTTTTTAGACTCCACATATAAGTGATACCATATGATATTATCTTTCTCTGTCTGACTTACTTCACTTAGTATGTGGACCTAGAGATTATCATGCTAAGTGAAGTAAGTATGAGATAGGCAACAGTTATATAGTTAGTAGACAGGTCTGGGATATGAATCTGGGAAGACTGACTCTAGAGCCTGCTAAACTGAAAGATGTACACCAATAACTATTTCATAATGTTGAACGTGGCAAATGTTCTAGAAGAAGGGTAGATAACATGTAGCAAAAGTTGAAGGGAGGAGTAACTTGACTAAGACAAATCAAGGGAGGCTTCATGGAGCTAAGATTGAGGTTTTGAAATCAGGAAAAGGGAAGAAGGAAGTTCTAGGAAGAAAGAACAGCATTTGTCCCATTTGTCCCATTGGGACAATGGGGGAAACACAGGACAATGTTCAGGAAAAAGCTGAGAAGTCCATTTTGGTGCCATTAATGCATGAAGCAGAACATAAGGTAAAAAGACAAGTGAGGATTTACTCATGGAAGGCCAGTAAAACTAGACAAGTAGACATTAATATGATATTTTAGAGATACTGTAGAGTGTACTAGGCTTCCCTGTTGGCTCAGACAGTAAACAATCTGCCTGCAATGCAGGAGACCAAGGTTTGATCCCTAGGTTGGGAAGATCCCCTGGAGAAGAGAATGGCTACCCACTCCAGTATTCTTGCCTGGAGAATCCCATGGACAGAGGAGCCTAGTGAGTTACAGTCTATAGGGTCACAAAGAGTAGGACACAACTGAGCAACTAACACACTTTAGAGGGTACCAGACTCTATGAGGTAGCTATTATATTCATTTTATAAAAGAAAAAACTGAGATTCAGAGTGGCAGAGTTATCAGTCCGGGGTCATGCAGCCAGTAAATTTTAGATCTCATTAACTTATTCAAAAGATATTCATGAACCCACAACAGACTGACACAGACTTGCCCGTGACGGTCCAGGAGTCTCTGGTGGAGGCATAGGTCGGCGGTGGCCCCCTGCAGGGTTGGGGGCACGGAGTGGAGCAGTGCGTACATGGGACCTTCTGAAGGAGGTCGCCACTATCTTCATTACCTCCACCATAGTTTGGCCTCGGGTCAAATAATTCCCTCCCATCAACAGAAAATTGTATTAAAGATTTACTGAGCAGATGGTCAATACTGAAATCAGATTGATTATATTCTTTGCAGCTAAAGATGGAGAAGCGCTATACAGTCAGCAAAAACAAAACTGGGAGCTGATTATGGCTCAGATCATGAACTTCTTATTGCCAAATTCAGATTTAAATTGAAGAAAGTAGGGAAAACCACTGGACCATTCAGGTATGACCTAAATAAAATCCCTTAAAATTATACAGTGGAAGTGACAAATAGATTCAAGGAATTAGATCTAATAGACAGTACCTGAAGAACTATGGACGGAGGTTTGTGACATTGTACAGGAGGCCGTGATCAAGACCATCCACATGAAAAAGAAATGGAAAAAGGCAAAGTGGTTGCCTGAGGAAGCCTTATAAATTGCTGAGAAAACAAGACAAGCGAAAGGCAAAGGAGAAAAGGAAAGATATACCCATTTGAATGCAGAGTTCCAAACTATAGCAAGGAGAGATAAGAAAGCCTTCCTCAGTGATCAATGCAAAGAAATAGAGGAAAACAATAGAAAGGGAAAGACTAGAGGTCTCTTCAAGAAAATCAGAGATACCAAGGGAATATTTCATGCAAAGATGAGCACAATAAAGGATAGAAATGGTATGGACCTAACAGAAGCAAAAGATATTAAGAAGAGGTGGCAAGAATATGCAGAAGAACTATACAAAAAAGATCTTCATGACCCAGATAATCACGATGGTGTGATCACTCACCTAGAGCCAGACATCCTGTAATGCAAAGTCAAATGGGCCTTAGGAAACATCACTACGCACAAAGCTAATGGAGGTGATGGAATTCCAGCTGAGCTGTTTCAAATCCTAAAAGATGATGCTGTGAAAGTGCCAGCAAATGTGGAAAACTCAGCAGTGGCCCCAGGACTGGAAAAGATCAGTTTTCATTCCAATCCCAAAGAAAGGCAATGCCAAAGAATTCTCAAACTACTGCACAATTGCACTCATCTCACACATTAGCAAAGTAATGCTCAAAATTCTCCAAGCCAGGGTTCATCAGTATGTGAACCATGAACTTCCAGATGTTCATCTGGATTTATAAAAGGCAGAGGAACCAGAGATCAAATTGCCAACATCTGCTGGATCATCGAAAAAGCAAGAGAGTTCCAGAAAAACATCTACTTCTGCTGTATTGACTATGCCAAAGCCTTTGACTGTGTGGATCACAACAAACTGTGGAAAATTCTGAAGGAGATGGGAATATCAGACCACCTGACCCGCCTCATGAGAAACCTGTATGCAGGTCAGGAAGCAACAGTTAGAACTGGACATGGAGCAACAGACTGGTTCCAAATCAGGAAAGGAGTACATTGAGGCTGTATATTGTCACCCTGCTTATTTAACTTCTATGCAGAGTACATCATGAGAACTGCTGGACTGGATGAAGCACAAGCTGGAATTAAGATTGCCAGGTGAAATATCAACAACCTCAGATATGCAGATGACACCACCCTTAGGGCAGAAAGCAAAGAAGAACTAAAGAGCCTCTTGATGAAAGTGAAAGAGGAGAGTGAAAAAGTTGGCTTAAAACTCAACGGTCAGAAAACAAATATCATGGCATCAGGTTCCATCACTTCATGGCAAATAGACGGGAAACAATGGAAACAGTGACAGACTTTCTTTTGGGGGGCTCCAAAATCACTGCAGATGGTGACTGCAGCCATGAAATCAAAAGACACTTGCTCCTTGGAAGGAAAGTTATGACCAACCTAGATAGAATATTAAATAGCAGAGACATTACTTTGCCAACAATGGTCTCTCTAGTCAAAGCTATGGTTTTTCCAGTAGTCCTATATGGATGTGAGAGTGGGATTATAAAGAAAGCTGAGTGCCGAAGAACAGATGCTTTTGAACTGTGGTGTTGGAGAAGACTCTTGAGAGTCCCTTGGACTGCAAGGAGATTCAACCAGTCCATCCTAAAGGAAATCAGTCCTGAATATTCATTGGAAGGACTGAAGCTGAAGCTGAAACTCCAATACTTTGGCCACCTGATGCGAAGAACTGACTCATTGGAAAAGACCCTGATGCTGGGAAAGATTGAACGCAGGAGGAGAAGGGGACGGCAGAGGATGAGATGGTTGGACGGCATCACTGACTTGACGGACATGCGCAAGCTCATGGAGTTGGTGATGGACAGGGAAGCCTGGCGTGTTGCAGTCCATGGGGTCACAAAGAGTTGGACATGACTGATTGACTTAACTGAACTGAACTGAGCTTATTCAAAAGATATTCATTGCCCCAGTTGCTATGCCAGGTACTAAAGACAATTTTGAACGGGACATAGTCACTGCCTTCACAGCACCTTCAGTCCAGGTAGGAAAGACAACCATCATAAAGCAGATCACCACAATCAACTGTGGTGTGTGTTATAGCAGAGTAAGTGTAGGTGCTCTGCAAGCCTCAAAGCCCAGGACCCACTTGGGGGTAGGGGAGGCCTCAAGTGTCATTTAATCCTTGACTTGAAAGATGCACAGGAGTTAGCTTAATACTCAGGGTGGCTGGTTTGGGGAGGGTGGCATATAGTAGAGAGGAATATTCCAAGTAAAGAATTCTAAATATGCATAAAGGCACAAAGGAGAGAGAAAATGTGACACCTTCCAGACAGTGAGAAGTTTAAAGGGTTCAGAAAGCAGAAGCCAGAGAAGATGCTAGACACCAGGTTCTGCAGACAGAGGGGCAGCCACATAAACTTTTAAAGGGAGAGGTGGGAGGTAGGAGAGATGATATGGTTAGATTTAGGTATCAAAAGGACAGAAAGGTATAAAAGAGAGCTAAGAACATATAGGATAGGACGGAGGCCAATCTGAAGGTGTTTGGAACTCAAACCTAACACTATTTGACTCAAAGATCATTTTCTACTCTCTCTCTAGAGATTGCAGAGCAACTGTGAAGCTTTAGAAGAAGTGAATGACATCAACAGATCTATCTATTAAAATGATCAGACAGAAGAGACATAAAAGAGGCAAGGATGACTCACTTGTTCTTTTCTTCCTTTTTCTTTTTTAAATTCAGTAAATATTTGACAAGCTCCTATTACATGTTCCCTGGTGGCTTGGATGGTAAAGAATCCTCTTGCAATGCAAGAGACCTGGGTTCGATCTTTGGGTCAGGAAAATCCCCTGGAGAAGGGACTGGACCCACTCCAGTATTCTTGCCTGGAAAATTCCATAGACAGAGAAACCTGGTGGGCATTCATGGGGTTCATGGGGTCGCAGAGTCAGACACGACTGAGCAGCTAAAACTTACCTGAAATCTCTCTATTACACGTTAGGCACTATGCAGTAGTTTAGGTCTGGAATTAAGAAAGAAATGTGTCATTAGCAGAGCTACAAACACATTTAAGTCCATTGTCTAATATTCCTTTAAGATCCAATTTGAAAGTCCTCATCCAAAAAGTTTTTCCTGTCTCTGCCCTTCCAATTCAATTTAAAACTTTCTGTTCAATTTAAAACTAGTCTGTTCCACAAAATCACACAATACTGCTGCTATTATTTCAGAATCACTCACTAATTGCTGCACCCACATCTTATCTCAGGTGTTCCTCAGGACTTTCCCCTGCATTGTTTTTAAGCTCTGGACACAAACAAGTGTTGATCTAAGAGGATTGAGACATTGTATGAATGAACATTGGATGAAGGACAGGATCACATGAGGACAATCTTTAAATGTTTATTAATCTATTACATCTTATCAGCAGTTCCTCATTTTTCCTGGACAGTAGTTACATACATGGCCGTATAACTTATAGTGGTGTAATTCAAAAGATTTTTAAAAATCAACCCTAACATACCATAATATCGTCCCCCTGTCATTATAAATTCTTACTTTTTGCCAGGTACATGGAAGAATTGGCTTGGATTATAAACACCATGGTAGTTGGTGTTGAAAAAAACAAGGAAATTCAAGAGAGAAAAAGATCTATACCCCCAGTATTTACAAAACACCTACTGTGTGTAAAACATGCTCTGTATTCGTGGGTATGTGTTATGAATACCTGTTTTCTATAGGGAAAGGACAACATTCATTAAACTTAAACTCTTCTTAGGTACCAGTAAATAATCAAGGAGTAGTATTTGCATTATTTCATTTTTAAGCTTCATAATAAAGTAATAGAATATATGCAGGGATTTCTTCCACTGCTCAGATTTTTACATGACTATTGGATATTATTTGATTGATTAAATGAGGAATAGATTTTTGCATCATGTAGACTTTAATTGGTCATTACACAACTATAATAGGGAATTAGCATCTCACCTTAAAAAGCTGGTATCCCAAAAAAAAAAAAAGCTGGTATCCCAAGAGTAGAGCAACATTCAGCAGCTTTGAGCAGCTGACATAACTTATTTGGCTTTATGTTCTCTTATTAACTGTTTGTAGTTATGAGCTATGCTGCTGTTTATTTTACAAGTCTAGAAATCTACTGCTTTTGATTGATTTTAAGTTTTGATCATAATTTAGTGGTGATTTTTAGGTTTGTTTCTGTTCTGTCTTGATCTCCCAATATAGGACTTTTAGCTTGCAATAACAAAATATACTAGTTTCCAAGGGTTGCCATAAAAAATTACCACAAATCTGGTGGCTTAAAACAAAAGAAGTTCATTATCTCACAGATTTGGAGACGGATATGTCCAAAATCAAGGTTTCGGCAGGACGGGTTCCTCCTGGAGGTTGTGAGGAAAAATCCATGTCTCACCTTTCTCCCAGTTTCTAGTGGCTGTCAGGAATCCTGGGGTGTTTCTGGGCTTGTAGAGGTATCACCCCAATCTGTCCCTGTCTCCACATGGCCTACTCCTCTGTGTCTGGATATCTTTTCCTCTTCTTACAGAAATCTGTGTCATCAGATTTAGGGCTCACTCCATTCATCAAGGATGAGCTCATCTTCAGATCCTTAATTAAATCTGCAAAAATCCTTTTTCCAAATAAGGTCACATCATGGGCATGCCTTCTGGGGGTGGTTGGGGGAGTGTTGGAGAAGTCGATGGCACCCCACTCCAGTACTCTTGCCTGGAAAATCCCATGGACGGAGGAGCCTGAAAGGCTGCAGTCCATGGGGTTGCTGAGGGTCGGACACAACTGAGCGACTTCACTTTCACTTTTCACTTTCATGAATTGGAGAAGGAAATGGCAACCCACTCCAGTGTTCTTGCCTGGAGAATCCGAGGGACGGGGGAGCCTGGTGGGCTGCCGTCTATGGGGTCGCACAGAGTCAGACACGACTGAAGCGACTTAGCAGCAGCAGCAGCAGCAGGGGGAGTGGTATTACTCACTCATAACAATACTTACAGATATTCTTTTTTTAATACAAACTTTAAAGCTGAAAATGCCATAATAAAAAATAAAATAATTGTTATCACAAATTAAATATCCTAGCTCCCAGACTGTTTTTTTCCTACATTGAAACAATTGTAATGAAATTTTTGTTATAGGTGAATAAGTAATTCATATAAATGAATAAATAATCCAAACTTTCTAAGGCTTTAAACTAGCTGTTAATCTCTGAAAACTCCTCAAAAAAAACACCTTCCTCATAGCATATGTTATCTGAGTTAGGTAAATAATAAAATTAACAGTGTGTTATAAGGTACAAACTGTATTATTGTCCCATTTTTCAGATGAAGTAATAAGGGCCTCAATTCTGAAATTCATTACTAGCCAGACGGCCAGAGATCGTGATTCAAACTCGCATTTCTGACTCCAGAGCCCATGCGTCCTGGCTTGGGCTGCACGAAGGTGTTCTTAGGGAAGCTGGGAGGAAGCAGAATGGAGGTGACCAGGACTCTGCTCACAAGGACCCTCAGGGTTGATCCATCAGAGAAGGGGCATTCACCAGAGAAGGTTCTAGGGCCAAGTCAGAGGTTGGTTACCATGAGACTGAAATTCACTGACATGTAAGAGATCTGAAGATATCTGAGGGGAAGTGATGCAAACTGGGAGCTGGTGGAACAAAAAAGGGATTCATCGCAAAAGAGAAAGCCTGCAGAAGCATGGGTTGTCACAGAGGAAGTGGAATTCGGTGAAAATAGAGAATGCGATGAATCTTTGGAGTGGCAAGTGACCCCAGCCATCCAGTAGCTAATGTCTTCACAGGCCAGGCCTGCCTGCAGGACAAACTTGATAACATCTTCTTCATACAGGCTGAGTGAAGACACACGCCAACCGTGTCTGAGGTACAGGAGAGGTGCCTCACTTCCCCCAGAGTACAGCACAAAAGAAAGAAAGGAGAGGAGGCAATCCAATAGGTTATGTTTCAGAAAAAAGTGCAAAAGCTGGGCTCGAAGCACACACCATCAGTGCTCGTTTAGAAAGATGTGCTCTCTTCTACTTTTTAAAACTTTCCAAAATTTCTAGGCATAACACAGTCTCATTTTATAGCAAACACACACACACACACACAGTAACTGTTTTAAAGGTGCTCTGTCTTAACATGAACATTCCTGGATGTCCCTGGTGGTCCAATGGTTGAGTCCGCCTGCCAATGCAGGGGACATAGGTTCACTCCCTGTTGTCCAGGGGAAGATTCCACATATGCCGCAGGGCAACTGAGCCCGCGCGCCTCAACTACTGAAGCCTGCATACTATGGAGCCCACGGTCTGCATCAAGAGAAGCCACTGCAATGAGAAGCCTGTGCGCTGCAGCTAGAGAGCAGGTCCCACCTGCTACAACTAGAGAAAGACTGCATATGCAGCAACAAAGAGTCAGTGTAGCCAAAAATATTTTTAAAAATTTTTTAAATGACCATTCTTGTAAGCCACATACTCTGATGGGAACTCAAACTGTATCAGCTGAGAAGTAACAGAGGTTAAAGGGGGAATGGGCAAAACATATAGAAACATCAAGATAAATAATAATAGTAATAAAGAGTCCATGGCATTTTAGTAAGGTGACTATATCTGTTATGTTAAGAGCTTTCATTAGGAGAAGGAGGATATTAAATGGAATGATGAAGGAGAGGAGCAGCTAAATGAATATTTTGAATCAGTATTTATTGGAGAAGACAATGGGGAAATTCCTGTTCCAAGGACACATTTTATGGCAAAGCAGAGAATGGCCTTGACAGAGATTCTTCAGTCTCTGAGGAGAAAGGTATGGAGCACCTTGAGGGACTCTGTGCAGTAAATCACCAGGACCAGATGGTATTCATCCATGGGTTCTGAATGAGATAAAGTGGGAAATCATGAGTTCAGTGACAAGGATATATAATAGATGCTTAAAAACAGCCTATATCCCTGAAGATTGAAAAGTCATTAATATGGTATCACATACGTGTGGTGTGTGTAGGGTGTATATGTAGTGTGTGTGTGTGTGTGTGTGTGTGTTCCTTGCATGTTGTGGGGCGCTTAGGGGAAGGGGATGAGGGAGATTTTCCTTTTTCTAAGAACCAGGGAAGATTTCTTGATGAAACAAAGGACAGAGGAGATTTAGGTAGTGGAAAGAACATCAAAAGCTATGAGACCAAATATTAGAGGTAGTTAATAACATTAAGCAGTTATTTTCCAGGTACTCTGAGATGGTTAATAACATTTAAACAGTTATTTTTCAGGTACTCTACAATGATGAATAAACAAACCCTCTGTCTAACAGGAAAGCGTGCAGTCTGATAACTTGGTTATTTTTCATATTCTTGCTATTGGCTTTGGATGGCAATTGACAATGTACCATTTCCCAGCACTACCAGAAGACACAAGAAACATTTGGCAATTTTTTTTTTCCTCCCTTAGAAAATCTTAAAGTTGCTGGTCTTTTGGCAAAATCTGTGCTAAGCGCTAAGTGCTTAGTTGCTCAGCTGTTTCCAACTCTTTGCAACCCCATGGACTGTAGCCCGCCAGGCTCCTCTGTCCATGGGGATTCTCCAGGCAAGAATACTGGAGTGGGTTGCCATGCCCTCCTCCAGGGGATCTTCCCAATCCAGGGATTGAAGCCAGGTTTCCTACATTGCAGGCGGATTCCTTATCATCAGAGCCACCAGGAAGCCCTGGCAAAATCTGGGGGCCTGATAATTCCTAAGAATTATCACATAGTAATAATAACAGAGTGGCTAATGTATTGAGTGCTTAGTCTGTGCCAGTATCTTGCCCAGCTCTGTACCAATATCATCTCATTTAATTCTCATAACAGTTAATAAGTAGTAACCCTAGAAATTTAATCTTTGTAGGCCAATTCCAAAGTTCATGCTTATAGACATATAAACACATATACTGTCTCTCGCACTCTGTATGTTTTATTTATAAAAGTGAAGCAAAAGTTTCACAAAGCAACTCTTGCCCTTTTTACATGTGATTCTCTTCTCTTTCATTAAACAGATTATAGTCTCAAGTCCCCAAATTTATTTGTCATAATGCATGGTTTGTTCAGAGAATAGGAGTAAATAGTCACATTCTCTTTGACTTGGAGGAATTATAAAACTAAATGAAAGCTCTAGTATTAAAATCTCACACGTGATAAAGGAGACTCAGACCACTTTTAAACTTGTCTTGAACCATTTTAAGATGTTTTTAACAGGGGAGGACAGGCATGTTTCTTCCATTCTGTCATGTTTTCCCCCAACTACATGTTGAATCAAAGCCTCTAGCTGCTTTTACAAAGTTAAAAAGTTATTACTTAACACTGATCTGAAATCTGACCACCTACCACATCTCCCCACTGATTCAGGTTCCATCCCTTGGAGACACACAAGAATATTCAAAGAATCAACCCTCTTACTCAACATCCTTTCAATATTTGGAGTGCATTCATGTTCCCTCTTGGATGTTTTCCTCTTCAGAGTAAAGAAAGACAGAAAATCCAATCCACATTGGCCTAAGCAAAAATGGGCTTCATCTGCTGATATAGTAGAAGTGGCCAAGGATTGTTCTGGCTCCTGGCATGGCTTAAACTGTAGCCTAAAGTATGTCCCAAAAATAGTCTTTCTATCTCTCCCAGCATTGCCCTCCTCCATGTTGGTTCCAGACTACATGGGAATATAGCTGAAGCAGGCCCAGACCTGACATCTTTTCATAAATTAAGTCCAGGAGGAAAAAAGAAAGTTTCTTCCCCAGAAGTTTCAGCAAAACTTCTCTTCCATCTCACTGGCTCTGACTGGGCGACATGTTCAAACTTCCAGCTATTACTGTGGCCAGTGGCATTAAATGTTTTGATCAGCTAAGCTTAAGTCACATGCCTACCTCTGGAGACGTTTACATGAGAGCGTAGAGGGATGGTCTTCAACAGGGAGATTTCAGGGGTTGAGTGTTTGTTAAATAGAAGCTGGGTAATAAAAGGGCAATGTGATGTGCTTAGTCGCTCAGTCATGTCTGACTCTTTGCAACCCCATGGACTGTAGCATGCCAGGCTCCTCTGTCCATGGGGATTCTCCAGGCAAAAATACAGGAGTGAGTAACCATGCCCCACTCCAGGGGATCTTCCCAACCCAGGAATCAAACCAGGGTCTCCTGCATTGCAAGCAGCTGAGTTACCAGAGAAGCCCTTATCTAACAGCAAAATGAAACCTTTCATTTAGCTTTGGCACTTGTCACATGTTGGGGGAAGATGCCTTGGGTCTGGGCCAGAATGCCCCAGTTATGTCCACTCATACTCCAAGGAGATGTCCCAATGGAACAGTAACACCTTCTTATTCCTCAGCCATCACCTCCTCTGCCTAGTTTTTTCTCTGTCTTTTGGGCAGTATTAGTTACTCCCCTCACAGAGTTCCTACTGGTACTTCTGCTGTATTGCAATTATTTGTATTGCAGGCTTGTGTTTCTCTTGACCTTGACTTCCCTGAAGATAGGGATTTTTTTTAAGTCTTTGTTGAATTTGTTACAATATTGTTTTATCTTTTGACTTTTTGGCTGAAAGGCAAGTGGGATCCTAGCTTCCCCGATCAGGGTTTGAACCTGCACCCCCTGCATTGAAAGGCAAAATCTCAACCACGAGAACACCAACGAAGTCCTCAAAGACAGGGATTTTTTTCAATATGTTTCTGTGTCCCTCAGAAAAATGCCTGATAAAGGAGACACATAAAGTTATTTCAATGAATTATCCTGAGAGCATGGTAGAGGACACCCCACACAATCCTGTGAGCATGAGATCAACCTGCATCTTTCTCAGGCTGTGCGGGTCTCAGGGTCCACACCCATAAAATCACTGAAAAAATGCTTCAGATTCCCTAACACCCTGAGGCTTGGATGGTACAAAGCAAAGCTGAGCATTAGGTGGCACAGTGGTAAAGAATCTGCCTGCCAAATGCAGGAGACGCAAGAGATGTGGTTTCTATCCCTGGGTCAGGAAGATCCCTTGGAGCAGGAAATGGCAACCCACTCCAGTATTCTTGCCTGAAAAATCCCACGGACAGAGGAGGCTGGTGGCTACAGTACATGGGGTCGATAAAGAGTCAGACACGATTGAGCGACTGAGCATGCACACAATCCAGGAAGGCAGGGAATTATCAGACAAACAGACTAGGAATTGCACACAGTGATTAGAGATTTAGAGAGCTAAATCCAAAAGGGGATATCACAGATGTCAGAGGTTACAGTCAGGGAGAACTCAATCACTTTCAGAATTGGTAGGAACTGAGTTAAGGACTGATTCTTTTCACTCTGCTTCTTTTTAAACTGCCAGGGATGCCAGGAAAGGGAAGAAGGGTAGGGATGAGCTGGAGAAAACTGACCATGACCACAACCAATGCAAGATTTGACTTCCCACCATCAGTTGAGCTGGGAAGAAGAGACTCGACAGTAGATATTTATTAAGCATTCTATGCTAGTTACTAAGGCTACAACAATGAATAACACAAATACAATCCCCCATCACTGGACTTGCATGCTTTTGGCCAAAGCTGCAAGAATTACTTTACCCTGCCTCACATGTAAGACTGAGGAAACACTTACAAAATTCATTAAGCTGCTCAGATGAAAGAAGTTATCCAAATGAAGACACACTTACCTAAGAAAATCATTGTGTTCATTAATCTTTCAAGCACCAGTGTTATGCTAGCAGGATGCAGCTGATATCAGTGTTATGGTCCTTTTACCTCAAAGAAAAAGTCAAGCCAGAGAAGCAAGTATGAAAACAGGAGTTAACATTAAACCAAGACTCAGGCCCATATCAGTGTTACCATATGCCCATGGATCATGGGTCAGCCACCTATAGGAATGAAATCTGAGACTTGCCACCCATCCCAGGCAGTGAGTGTTCTTGCAGGGAGATGAGATGGCAAAGAATGATGCTGATGCTTTCCTTTCTGCCTCTTAAAGACAATCATTATTCCTGGAATGACAATTTGTAAGCTCAACCTAATTACAGCCAAATTGATTAAGAAATGCATAATCTAAGGATTAGCATGCAGGCAAATGCTGCTTAACTCAGCCACCAAGGCTCAGGAGGAAACAGCTGTTTTGTTCAGGAAGTTGTTTGGAATAAAAGACTGATTTTTGCCAGTAAAATCCTGCCTAAGTAAATTATTTAGCCTCATCCCTTTCTTATTTGAGTTCCCAAGTTAGGAATTTCCTGAGGTCAAATATTCCAAAGACAGGGCCCCTGAGACTGTGATGAAGCCAGCAGCATTATACACACTACAGACAATCTCGGGCTCCACCCATTCCTAACAAGGAAGCTGCCTGGATGCCCTTAGTTTCAGAACGCTATCCAAAAAATAAGGATGATAATCACTACCTTACAAGGATTGTTGTGAGGAATAAATGACAATCACAAATGAAGTTCCTAGCACAGTATTTGGGAATTCAAGATTTCAAGTCACTCTTCACTTGAAACTATCACAACATTGTTTGTTAATTGTTTATAGCCCATACAAAATTTAAAAGTTTAAAAAAGAAAAAAAAAGAATATTTGAATAAATGTTAATTAGTTCCTTTCTCCCCTTCTCTTTTCTTCTAGGACTGTTTATAGCTGCATGTTTTTTAGCCACTAAACCATTAAGGTAAATAAAGAATGAAGTTGGCTTCCCAGGTGGCTCAGTGGTAAACAATCCACCTGCAAATTTAGGAGCCACAGGTAATGTGGGTTCAATCTCTGGGTTGGGAAGATCCCTTGGAAAAGGGAATAGCAGCCCACTCCAGTATTCCTGCCAGGATAATCCCATAGACAGAGGAGCCTAACAGGCTACAGTCCACGGAGTCTCAAAGAGTTGGACACAACTGAGCAACTGAGCAGACACACACACACACACACACAGAGAATAAAGTATTTATTCTTTTTAGAAAAGGAAATCTTTTTTCCTTATGTTTCATGACATGTAAGCATCTATACCAAAAAGCCTAAAAATGATGATGAGAAAAACTGAAAGCAAGGTGAAATTTGCTTGGTTTCCCCTTGTAAATTAAAAACTCATTCTTTTATAGTAAGTTGCTGAGGGGAAAAGGAAGAAGGTGAGGAAAACAAAAACGTACCTACAGTGTGATAGACACTTAGCGTATTACACACGTTAACCTCCTTTAATTATTACAGCAGCATCTTGGTACATCAATGACATCAATTCTCAGCTTTGTTCCCTACTAGCTGTGTGAAGTTGGACAAATTATTTGACTTTTGTGTGCCTTCATTTCAACATCTGTAAAATGAAGAAAATAATTCCTTACATCATAGGGTTGTTAGAATTAAATATGTCAATACATGTAAAACTCTTCGAATAGTGCCTGAGAAAAACTAAATATTCAATAAACATTAGTTGTTATTAACAATCATAGGTAGAATGAGTAACAATAATAATATTTAAAAGCCCTTAACATCAAGGGTGGATGTTAGCAAATAATAAAGGCTACCTGTTATTATTTAGTAATAAAGTAAAATACAATATTTAAAAAGTACTCTCTTCATCAAGTTTATTCCATACAGAAGCTGCCTCTATGTCAAGCAGAAGAATATGAACCTCTATTCTGACTTTGTTTTATATATAGTTTCTTGTCCCCTTTACACTAAATCTCTTTCAAAGCCTACAGTGAGCTGCATAAATGCTCTAGTATCGGCCATTAGGCAGAATTTCCAGTGACAGAAATTCCTCAGTTCCCTCTCCTCCCTTATCCTCATTAAGTGTCATAAAATGCCAATTCAATGCCCAATGGCCTCAGAGAAGGAGAGGCAGACGGGGTGTCTTCTTTCTATTTCTCATGACTATTATTGTCTCTGTCCCTTTCCTATTTTCCTAGTTCGTTACACCACTCCCTTTGGTGCACACTAAGATTCAACAAAACAAACACCTTGCAATGCTCCATCCTCACCTTGGTTTCACTCTGTACTTGAACTGATCTATCCTAGCCCATGGGAGATATCCAGTACATGTTCACTGACTGAATGAAGGATTTTAAATTGAAGAAGAACCTACATAGTAAGGAAGTAGTATACTATTCAGATTTGGGATCACTGCAAATATTTATCTCTAATCACTTGTAGCTTCAATTGGAGAGTACGCATCTCTTAAACAATTCTCAGTATGTGACAGCAGAGACAGCTCAAGATTACCATGTTCAGTTCCGTTCAGTCGCTCAGTCGTGTCCAACTCTTTGCCACCTCATGGACTGCAGTATGCAAGGCTTCCATGTTCATCACCAACTCCTAGAGCTTGCTCAAACTCATGTAAGTTGAGTTGATGATGCCATCCGAGCATCTTATCCTCTGTCGTCCCCTTCTCCTCCTGCCTTCAATCTTTCCCAGCATCAGGGTCTTTTCAAATGAGTCAGTTCTTCACATCAGGTAGCCAAAGTACTGGAATTTCAGCATCAGCATCCATCCTTCCAATGAATATTCAGGACTGATTTCCTTTAGGATTGATTACTTTGATCTCCTTGCAGTCCAAGGGACTCTCAAGAGTCTTCTCCAACACCACAGTTCAAAAGCATCAATTCTTCAGTACTCAGTTTTCTTTATAGTCCCACTCTTACATCCATACACAACTACTGGAAAAACCATAGCTTTGACTAGATGGACCTTTGTTGGCAAAGTAATGTCTCTGCTTTTTAATACGCTGTCTAAGTTGGTCATAATTTTTCTTCCAAGGAGCAAGCGTCTTTTACTTTCATGGCTGCAACCACCATCTGCAGTGATTTTGGAGCCCCCCAAAAGAAAGTCTGTCACTGTTTCCTTTGTTTCTTCACCTATTTGCCATGAAATGATGGGACTAGGTGCCATGATCTTAGTTTTCTGAATGTTGTTTTTTAAACCAGCTTTTTCACTCTCCTCCTTCACTTTCATCAAGAACTCTTTAGTTCTTCGCTTTCTGACATAAGGATGGTGTCACCTGCATATCTGAGGTTATTGATATTTCTCCTGGCAATCTTGATTCCAGCTTGTGCTTCATCCAGCCCAGCATTTCACATGATATACTCTGCATGTAAGTTAAATAAGCAGGGTGACAATATACAGCCTTGACATACTTCTTTCCCAATTTGGAACCAGTCTGTTATTTCATGTCTGGTTCTAACTGTTGTTTCTTGACCTGCATACAGGTTTCTCATGAGGCAGGTCAGCTGGTCTTCTATCCCCATCTCTTGAAGAATTTTCCACAGTTGATTGTGATCCACACAGTCAAAGGCTTTGGCATAATCAATAAAGCAGAAGTAGATGTTTTTCTGGTATTCTCTTGCTTTTTCGATGATCCTGCAGATGTTGGCAATTTGATCTCTGGTTCCTCTGACTTTTCTAAATCCAGCTTGAACATCTGGAAATTCTTGGTTCACATACTGTTGAAGCTTAGCTTGGAGAATTTTGAGCAATACTTTGCTAGTGTGTGAGATGAGTGCAATTGTGTGGTAGTTTGAACATTCTTTGGCATTGCCTTTCTTTGGGATTGGAATGAAAACTGACCTTTTCCAGTCCTGTGGCCACTGCTCAGTTTTCCACATGTGCTGGCATATTGAGTGCAGCACTTTCACAGCATCATCTTTTAGGATTTGAAATAGGTCCACTGGAATTCCACCACCTCCACTAGCTTTGTTCATAGTGATGCTTCTTAGGCCCACTTGACTTCGCATTCCAGGAGGACTGGCTCTAGATAAGTGATCACACCATTGTGGCTATCTCGGTCATGAACGTCTTTTAAGTACAGTTCTTCTACATATTCTTGCCACCTCTTCTTAATATCTTCTGCTTCTTTTAGGTCCATACCATTTCTGTCCTTTATTGTGACCATCTTTGCATGAAATAGTCCCTTGGTATCTCTAATTTTCTTGAAGAGATCTCTCGTCTTTCTCATTCTATTGTTTTCCTCTATTTCTTTGCATTGATCACTGAGGAAGGCTTTCTTATCTCTCTTTGCTATTCTTTGGAATTCTGCATTCGAATGGGTATATCTTTCCTTTTCTCCTTTGCCTTTTGCTTCTCTTGTTTTCTCAGCTATTTGTAAGGCTTCCTCAGACAACAATTTTGCCTTTTTGCATTTCTTTCTCTTGGGGATGGCCTTGATCACTGCCTCCTGTACAATGTCATAAACCTCCGTCCATAGTTCTTCTGTCTATCATATCTAATCCCTTGATTCTATTTGTCACTTCCACTGTATAATTGTAAGGGATTAGATTTAGGTCATACCTGAATGGTCTAGTGGTTTTCCCTATTTTCTTCAATTTAAGTCTGAATTTGTCAATAAGGAGTTCATGATCTGAGCCACAGTCAGCTCCTGGTCTTGTTTTTGTGGGTCATCTGCTCGGCGGCTCTATGGTGGGGTTAATGGCAACCTCCTCCAAGAGGGCTTAGCCCACAGGCTATGTGACACAGATCTGCTGCACCCAGAGTCCCTGCCCCTGTGACAGGCCGCTGCTGACTCGTACCTCCACAGGAGACAAACAATCAAAGGCAGAAGTGACTCAGTCTCTCTGGGGTCTCTGGGGCCTTGTGCGCACAAGGTTTTGTTTGAGCCCTCCAAGCATCTCTGGTGGGTATGGGGTTTGATTCTAAATATGATTTCGCCCCTCCTATCATGCTGGGGTAGGTCTTGCTGGGGCTTCTCCTTTGCCCTTGGACATGGGGTATCTTTTTTTTGTGGGATTCAACATTCTCCTGTTGATGGTTGTTCAGCAGCAAGTTGTAATTTTGAAGTTCTCGCAGGAAAAGATGTGCACACGTCCTTTTACTCTGCCATCTTAATCACACTTGAGAACACCATGAACAGTATGAAAAGGTTACCGTGAAAACAGATACAAAAGCAGCAAACTTCATGGCATTGGTAACATGAAAGGAATAGAATTGTCTGGAATACTTAGAATAACATTGAAAATGGAGGCTTGATTCAACATGGACTTTTACACTATTTCATAGTAACTCATCCACCAAAGTGCTCAGACTCACAGGAGCTGTGAGGAGCATAAACTATAAGTTAGATATATTCTTTGCCCTCAAAGGTATTATAATGCAGTTGTGAAAAAAAGAGATAGACGTGTAGGTTACAGAATATTTCAATTGCTAAATTGGTGGTGCCAGGAAAGTACCTCTTAATTCTGAGAATGAATGATTAGTTTGAGATAGAATTAAACCGTATGTAATAAAAAGTTGGAGTCTTCAAAGTACAAAAATACTGTAAAATTCAGTTTAACCAGGTTAATAACTTCCCCTTATTTATAATTTTATACATATTTCACATAGGTTGTAGAATAATTGAGCTATGCTATACTGTATCCTATATTCTTATGAATACTATTAAAAAATACATATTCACATGAGCTACAAAGCTGTAATTCAACATTTCAACACTTAAGGCTTTAAAAAAATTATAGAGTTTTAGAGCTGAAAATGGAGCCAAACTCTTCTATTTCCTTTTCTAGAAAGTTAAGATTATGATTAATTCATTAGTTCTTTAGATTATTCACCCAGACTGTGAATTATTTAGCTTTCTTTGTTCCTAATAAAGAGCTGCTTGATAAAAACAAGTGAATATAACAAAACAAATAAGTACAATAAAACAAAAGAGCTGCCTGATTTCTGGTCTTTACATGTAAGGCGCTTAGAAGAGTTCTTGGCGAGTAGTAAGTTCTCAACAGTTACTACTGTAATTGCTATCACTCTTAACCGTTATTACTACTACCATTATGACTACTGCTACTATTTGTCCATTGTTCACTGGCGCTTGCCTACCCCCAGGACTGGAAACACAAATAAAAGGCCATGAAACTTACCCTAGACCAAGCATCTTTGAAGTCCAAAGATTCTTGAATATGTGAACTTGGACAGAAAAAGTTTATGTATTTTCACTGACCTCTAACTGGAAAATAGTATTTCCTTCCATAATAAATATAGACAACAAAGCTTTGTCATCAGTAGAAATCACAAATATTTTCATATCACTTTATAGTTGTTCCATAAATATCACGTATGTTCATCAATACTTTTCACCACTATAACTTGTTATTTAATGTATTAATAAAGAAAGAAGCATATTTAACACTATATCAGAAATTCTGTTTTTTAAAAATATTTTGATAGTGGAATATGTAATATATAATTGACTTTCTTTGTAATCATATGTATTTTGGTTTATTCATTTAAAAACATTATGCTCAGTAATATTTAGTAGGCTTCACCAGACTGCCAAAGGGATCCATGGCACAAAAACAGCTAGGAACCCCTTCCCTAGTCCTTCATTCGCAAACCTACATGCTATACCATACTGCCTAGAATTCCCTCCCTCCCATTTTTTTTTGTTGTTGTTGTTCATTGCTTTTCTTTTCTTTTTTTTTTTTATTAGTTGGAGGCTAATAACTTCACACTCCCTCCCATTTTTTAAAAAATTTTTTATTTACTTGGCTATACCTGATCTAAGTTACAGCTCTCAGGCTATTTAATTGCAGAATGCAAACTCTTAGTTGTGGCATGTGGGATCTAGTTCCCTGGCACCAAACCCAGGCCCCCTACATTTGGAACATGGAGTCTTAGCCACTTGACTACCAGGGAAGTCTCCCTTCCCTCCTTTTACTATTGAGTCATCCCTCAGCTCAAATTTGCTCTCTCGGTGAAAATTTCACCATTCTGCTCCCAATCAAAACAAATGGTTTATTGCACTTACTTCCTGAGTCTATACTTCTCTTTAACTTGCTGTCTGATCTTGAACAAGTTGTTAAACTTACTCAGGCTCATTTTTAATCAAGTGTAAAATGGAAATAGTAGTAGTATATATAGTTCAAAGAATGGCTGTGAAAATTAAGCAAGATTATGCATATGAAAGGCTTCATGTAATGTCCAGAGAAGTAATTCTCAAATGTTTTGGTTTCAGGACACTTTTATTCTCTTAAAAGTTTCTGAGAATTTCAAAGAGCTTTTGTTTGTGTGGGTTGTATACACAGCTATCTATGATACTTAAAGTTAACACTGAAAAAAATTTAGTTTCTTTATTAATTCATTAAAAATATAAATGATAAAGTTTGTAAACTGTTATATAATGTATTAATAATAAATAATAAGTTTTGTGGAAAACACTATTATTTCCCCCAAATAGTAAGAAGAATGATACTGTTTTCCTTTTTCATGAATCTTTTTAATGTCTGGCTTGTATGTCTATTGCTGTTTTAAGTATACAAAGAAAATCTAGTCTCACACAGAAATGTATTTGGAAAAAGAAAGGAGTATTTTATTAGTCTTTTCGGATAACTATGGAAATTTTTCTCTGATACTCTACCAATTTGACAAGTAATAGTTAGGCTCATTGAGATGTGGAATCTGAAATGACACAAATAAGCTTTTCAGTCTCTGTTGCTTTAAAACACACTGGACTATCTTGCACTTTGAGTGGATCTCTTTCTCACAACTAATTTTATAACATCATGCATTGGTCATTTGCAAAGTACTGGTTCCCTGAGTTATGCAGATCTCCAAACACTGACACATTTCACCAAAAAATGGAGAAAAAAAAATCACATTCATTAATAGCCCCACAATCTCACTGGAAATGTCTTTGGGTTTTGGGAAGCTGACAAGTTCATGTGCCAGACACAAATCTCCCAAAATTCTAATTTTCACTTGAAAGTTCAAATTTTATCATTGGCAACAAATACTGTCAGCTGTATTTCCTTGAAGTGACAGGCTCACTTCATTCATTTTGGAGAAAACGTCAGCCAAATGTTTGAATAAATGTAGTTAGCCTGTCAGTTGTTTTTTCAAGTAAAAATAGTGTTCTATGAAAAAAGTGGCTAATCACTCACGTGTATTCTTCCTCAAGACAGTCACGATTTTGTGTGCATCAGAAGAGCTTTATGTGTAGTTCCCATTTTGTTGCATAGAATATTGAGTAGATTGGGTCAAGATTTAATAAAATTAGTCATTTTTATCCCTTCATCAAGGCATTATTAAGTGAAGCTGGCATCGTTTTCCCAAGGCAATTATAAATATAATAATACATTGGTGGCAGATTTTGTTGCCACTACTTTGATTCATGTTAAGACAACAGTTTTACCCAGCTTTGGTTAATGCTTTTAAACTATTGTTGCAAATACCAACAGAGTAAGAAAAGAAAACAGTATCTCAGTATTATTATGAAAATTGTTTTGACCTTGTAGACCTTCTGAAAAAGTCTCGGGGATCCCAAAAAACAATCAATGACATTTTGAGAATCCCTTGTCAACAGCACAGTATGTTCTTTATAAATGTTAACTAATGCTACAACTAGCTATAGGGATTATATTTTCTAATTTAAACTCTGGATTGTAATATATCATGTCATCTGCCTGTGAATAGGTGCAGAAATGGAGACTGTCCCCTCCATGTCATTTTTGTTCTTTTTTTATTTTGTCTCATAGTTAGATGTATACCCAGCATCTAGACATGAAGCACCAAGGACAGCGATAAGACTTTACCTAAACCAATATTCCACTACCAGCACAGTGCTTTATACACAGCAAGTGCTTAATAAATACTTGTTAAACAGCATATTAAAAAGCAGAGGCATTACTTTGCCAACAAAGGTCCGTCTGGTCAAGGCTATGGTTTTTCCAGTGGTCATGTATGGATGTGAGAGTTGGACTGTGAAGAAAGCTGAGCGCCGAAAAATTGATGCTTTTGAACTGTGGTGTTGGAGAAGACTCTTGAGAGTTCCTTGGACTGCAAGGAGATCCAACCAGTCCATCCTGAAGATCAGTCCTGGGTGTTCATTGGACAGACTGATGCTGAAGCTGAAACTCCAATACTTTTGCCACCTGATGAGAAGAACTAGCTCATTGGAAAAGACCCTGATGCTGGGAAAGATTGAAGGTGGGAGGAGAAGGGGACAACAGAGGATGAGATGGTTGGATGGCATCACCAACTCGATGGACATGAGTTTGAGTAAACTCCGGGAGTTGGTGATGGACAGGGAGGCCTGGCGTGCTGTGATTCATGGGGTCACAAAGAGTCGGACATGACTGAGCGACTGAACTGAACTGAAACAAGTGATGAATGAACAAATGAACAAAAGCAAATCAGTCCACTCTAGATTGTCAGCAACTCTTAGGGAAGAACAGAGGTTGAAGTGATAGGCAGATAATTTTTATTTGCTTTACTTTTAAGGTCATCATTTCAACTATCTCACTCTTGTTTAGAAAAATTAAATTTATGTAATAATAAGCCAAGGTTATCTTTTATGGGGAAATAATATGGACTATTTTCCTTTCTAAAAAGATAATGCTTGCTAACTGTAGAAAATACAGACAAAAAAGGAAAAAAATACCGATAATTTTTTCATCTAGAAATAGACTTTATTGAAATTTGTATCTGTCTTTTTCTCTAAGCAGATACATAACTTTTTAACCTTCTGTTTTGTTACTCACTTTTTTATCTAACACTGTATAATGAACATTCTTCTATATCACTATGAATCCTTCTCTAACATAATTTTTGTTATGTACATATCATATATTATTTGGATGCACTTTGGAAATAGCTGGTTAAGTGAGGTTCTCTTTGAATTTTATTTTCCCCCCATGTTATTACTGTCCCATCTCATCATCAACCAGAAAAAAAGCTACAAATCAGCAACAACAGAATGAAACAGTAAGTAAACTCAAAGGATTCACTGAGAATTTTTACCTTTCTATCATTGTTACAGGGCTTCCCTGGTGGCTCAGACGATAAAGCGTCTACCTACAATGAGGGAGACCCGGGTTCGATCCCTGGGTCGGGAAGATCCCCTGGAGAAGGAAATGGCAACCCACTCCAGTACTCTTGCCTGGAAAATCCCATGGATGGAGGAGCCTGGTAGGCTACAGACCATGGGGTCACAAAGAGTCGGACACGACTGAGTGACTTCACTTCACTTCACTTCATCATTGTTACAGGCATCATGGTGATAACACACCCACAGCAGAAACAGTCCTGAAAACAAGAAAGAAATAAAAATTGAAAACACCCAAAAGTAAGATATTTTAAGATGTATCTAGAGAAAAATAAGCCTGGATCATGTAGCGAAGAAGAAAGAATTCCTCTCTCAGGAAGCTGCACAGGAAAAGTGTTCAGTGATGGGATGTGTGGTAAACCACCCAGATGGTCCATTGAAAAGTTAACTCTGAAGCTGCAAGAAATGAACAAATGGGCAGAAACATAAAAACTAAAATAAGTAGGAGTTGAAATAGAAAAAACTCTATTACTTTATTGCTAACAGGGACATTTAGGTGGAAGTTAAAGGCATTCCATTCTAAACTTTGTTTCAGTTCTTTAAAAGATAGGTCTCAACTTGAACTGTCTCTTTGATGTCAAAGACAGTATAGGCAGCTGATTAGAAAAGAAACATCAAAGTAAGAAGAGCACTACCAAAGAGAGAGATTCAGACTGTAAATAAGAGGGAAAAGAAGTGGAACTGGATGTCCCCCAAAAAACTAAATTCATGTCTAACCCCTCCCTCTCTCCATATACATTAAATAAACTAGAATAAATATATTCTAAATTATTTAATAAAAAATCAGAAGTCTGGGGACAGTAAGTACTGTCTCATTTTTAGTAAGTTGAAGAGGTCATTTCTTCACTCAACATGGTTCAGTGGCTTAACTAAGATTCAGAGTTTCAAGTTCTATTTTCTTAGCACTTTCTGTAAAGTATTTAAAAAATTCTAACTCCCTGTGACCAGTATTCTACATCCTTAATTTACACTTAAGTTATACTCTCTCCCTCCATTATTCCTCCAAGATCATTCATCCAACTAAATCTGCCCACATCATAGGCCAATCTCTCTAGAAATCCTTGAACATATCTTACTGAATCCTGTCTCCAGGTATGTGCCCATATAACTCCTCAGGATGCTTGCCTTCTTTCTACCATTAGTTCCTTTAATTCAGATCAAAATGCAACTGCCTCCCCCCACCAAATGTTGCCTAAATAATTCCATTATTTCAATCATTCGTTGGTCATTTTAAAGAACAAAGCGTATTCACATGATCACTGACATATTTCACTCAAATAGTTTTATGGAGGCCTCCTTTATTCTTTTAATTGTAAATTTCTAGAGGACAAGCATCATGGCTTCTAATTTTTTTATTTCAAGAGAATGGAAGATAGAAAGAAGGAACAAAGGAAGGGGGAAGAAAGAAAAAGGGTATATGGAGAAGTGATAAGAAAAGAGGGACAAACAGAAGATAAATCTGTGAGATTTTATTTTCTCATATACACAATGAAAGTGATGCTTTATGAGAGTCATACTGACCTGAATAAATCTAATTCTACTGAGCACTCAATTTTGAATTGCAATCTGACCTTCCCATCCACGTTCCATGTTCTATTTTTTCTAATTCTACATTTTCTAATTGCTATTTCTAAGTATTTTTAAATCTAATGATCAGTCTATTAAAATTTCAACCCACATTATCTCCTTTACCCTGCTTCACTTTTTCTTTTTTATACACATATCACCTTTAAACAAACTAAATCATTTACTTACTGTATTGATTCCCCAGCCTTACACAACTCCCTGATAGCAGGGATCTTCATGTTTTGTTCCCTGATGTAACTTCAGCCCCAAAAGCAGTATCTGACCCAGAATAGGTGCTCAGTAAACTCATTGAACAAAAAAGATCTCTGCAAACATCATATACAGGCTTTGGAATTTTCACAAATACCCATGACAGTCACAGTGATAAGTAAAAAACTTTCTCCCTCTTTTATGCTGTACACCAGTGTTAATCAACCACCTAAAAGATGGTTGGGACTTCCCCGGGGATCTAGATGACTGCAGGGGGTATGGGTTCGAACTCTTGTCCAGAAACTAAGATCCTGCATGCCACACAGTGAGGCCAAAAACGATGGATGATTTAGACCCTAACTAGATTAAGTACCATGAAAACAGATGTTATAGAGAGTCAAACAGACCTTTACAGAGGATGTGGCCAGTGTGGCCTTGACCACAGGCCCTGTGAGGGGCTAGGTGTTAACCAAATGAAATAGTGATAGGGAGTGACAGGTGGCCAATCTGGCTGGGATACCTAAACTACTCCCTCCCCACCCACAGTGAAAGCCACAAAGAGCCTCTTACAGGGGACTTGCTGTCTCAGGAAATCTCTCCAGTCTCATATTTCTACTCCAGCTGGCTGCCTTGGTGTAGGCTTCCTGCTTCCAGCCAGTTGTCATCCCTGCCCTGTCTCTTCTGATGAAGCATCCAATTCAATAGACATCTTTGATTCACAAACGAATTGTCTTTGGATTCCCTTTGGCTCCACCATGTTCCCTTGTTTGTCTGGGAGAGTTTACATAGCTTTAAAAAGACACGGCTTGAAGCGATCCAACTTAGGAGAAAGTCTATAAAACAGTCTTGCTGCAATTTCAGTAATTCCTCTCAGAGAATCCAGAGCAGTGGAGTCAACAAATATGAATTCAACTTCTGTTTCTACCATCTCCTAATTGATTGGTCTTAAAAAATGCTTCACTCTCCAGGCCTTCAAAATAGGCAAAACTCCTTTGCAAGTTTCCTGTGCACACAGGCTCCTTCCTCCATCTCTAGACGAATTTACCTTGTACTTAAAATGTTGGCTCTGAGTCCTATACACTAGCTCAGTCTCAAAAAAGCCAATAATATTCACATGATATCTTGATAAGTTCCAAAGAAACTTGGAAAAATTTACACCTGTAAAGAGCTGGGCTTTGCAGTCAGATAGGCCAAATCCATCAGAGCCAGCCACTTTCCAAGGTTCCCCCATGACCTTGGTTGAGTTACTTTTCTTCATCTATTAAGCAAGTATGTAATAAATATTTGCAAACTTATTGTAAGGGTTAAAATAGATAATGTATATGAAGTGCTTGGTATAGCCTGATATACTTTTGGTGCTTAAAGGCGATGAGCTATTTTTATTAATACCAGACATGGTCTAATACAGTCTCTACTGAGACTAGTACTGGGATGAAAGACACTGTTGGTATTTTTCTTGAAGGCTAACTAGGTCTTTGGTAATACAGTATATAGTACCTGCTCACTTTTTCTTGTATATGTACTTGAATGAACAAGTGAATGAATAAACAACATAATAGTGGAAAGAACACTACAAAGGGAGTTAGGAGTCCTAAGTGTTTGACTTATTTTAACCACTAATTAAATAACTGAGGATCTGTGGATATGACATCATTTCTTTTTTTATTTTATTATTAGAGTACAGTTGCTTTACAGTGTTGTGTTAGTTCCAGCTGTACACCAAAGTGAATTAACTATATCTATACATATATCCCCTGTGATATCATTTCTAAGTTCAAAAAGTCCTTTATGGCTCTAACAGATTAGATTCTGACAGCATTTGAAAATGAACAAAACAAATAGGAGAAAAAAAGGAAATCTTAATTTATCTCTGACACTTGTCACTATGGACTGAATTGTGATGACTCCCCCAAACCCCACCTCCGCCCTTACCATATATTGAAGTTCTAACTCCCAGTGTGGCTGTATATGGAGATAGGACTTTTACAAAAGTAATTAAGGTTAAATAAGGTCTTAAGGATAGGTCCCTAATCTCATAGGATTAGTGGTTTTTTAAGAAGAGACACCAGAGAGCTTATTTTCTGTTCATGTAAGGACACAGGAAGAAGGCAGCCGCCTGTAAAGCAGGAAGGGAGCCCTCACCAGAAACCAAAGCAGCCAACATCTTGACCTTGGACTTTCCAGCCTCCAGAACTGTGAGAAAACAAACTTCTGTTGTTAAGCCCCCCATTCTGTGGTATTTTGTTTTGGCCACCTGAGCTAAGACACCTGTTACATGCCATAGCCATCAGAAATATCCAATCCTAATTCAGAGTTCTCTAAGAATATCACTTTTAATCTTCCCACTGCCCTCTATTCCAAATCCCTATAAAATTTATGTCCAGCTGCTGTTTAAATGAAATTACCATATCACAATAGCAAATTGACAATCCTAATAAACTACTCATTGGGTTGAATTTAAAAGCACTTTAGTACTATGCTTCAAAATGTTAAATTATCAGTTTGATAAGTTGATATCCTTTATTTTCTTGTTTATTTGACATTTATTGAGCAAATTCATGTTTGTTAATAAATTACTCAATGCAAAATCCCTAAGATACTAAAGTAAATTTACTCACCAATACATCTGAACAATTCGAGTCTGTCATAGCTGAAAAAATGAGAAATTCCCCTTCATTTGATGAAGAAAAACAATGGCTTTTGACAAGAACAGCTAGGGTCAGTCATGGTTCCCTGGTGGAGAATATATTCCTGAATTAACAAGCTTTATCCAGGAGAAATTTGTACACTGTACTAATACATTGCTTAATAATGGTGGCTGGTAGCCACATGTGGCGACAGGGCATTAGAAATGTGACTAGTCCAAATTGAAATGTGCTATAGGTAAAATACTGTGTGTGCATGCATGCTAAATTGCTTCAGTGGTGTCTGACTCTGTGATCCTGTGGGCTGTAGCCCACCAGACTCTTCTGTCCATGGATTCTCCAGGAAAGAACACTAGAATGGGTTGCCAAGCCCTCCAGGGGATCTTCCCAATCCAGGAATTGAATCCATATCTCCTGCATTGGCAGGCAGGTTCTTTACCACCTGTGCCACCTGGGAAGCCCAAAATACCTCACAGATAGCTTTTATACTCATTATATCTTAAAATATTTTGGATATTTTATGATAAATAGTGCTATTAAATTAATTTCACCCCTTTTTACCTCTTAAATATGGCTACTAGAAAATTGAAATTTATTTATGTCAATGGTGTTTTATTTACACTGGACAGTGCTGTTCTAATTAATTCTTTGTCACATCTTAAAGTTGAGTTAGCTAAAACAAAGTATAAGGCAGGGATTAAATACAATCAACAGATATGCTTTATATGGTATACTCAATTAAAACAAATTTTAATTAATTGCCAATATTTAAAGATTGACAGATTTCAAATCAAAATGTAGACTTCTGATTTCTTTTGAATAGTCAAAATATTTAAAAACACTAAACCTACCTTTTTCATGGCAACAACTGACTGAAATTGATTGGCAGCTTCCCTTTGAACAAAGAATGAGCTCTCCAGTTCATCCTAGTCCCTAACTGGCCTATTCTACCTTCACTGCCTCTGTGTAGCTATTTCAGTTTTGATGTTTGGCTATAGAGAAAAGTTCAAATATGGAATGAAGTAGAAGAGAAAGCACATACTGTGGGCTTAGACAGAGCTTAGTTTCAATTCCAGTTTACTTATTTAAATGGCCATATGACTATTTGGATGAGTTATTCAGTGTCTCTGAATATTGATTTTCCCATCAATTAAAATATGAATAACTATATTATGGAAATTAGTAGCAACTGAATAAAATATACTCAGGAGTTGCATTGGAATAGTTGCTTAATAAATTATATTATTACTTTTCTTCTTTGGTTGACTCAATATTTATTTGGAAACTGCTGCTGCTGCTAAGTTGCTTCAGTCATGTCTGACTCTGTGCGACCCCATAGACAGCAGCCCACCAGGCTCCCCTGTCCCTGGGATTCTCCAGGCAAGAACACTGGAGTAGGTTGCCATTTCCTTCTCCAATGCATGAAAGTGAAAAGTGAAAGTGAAGACGCTCAGTCGTGGCCAACTCTTAGCGACCCCACGGACTGCAGCCCACCAGGCTCCTCCATCCATGGGATTTTCCAGGCAACAGTCCTGGAGTGGGGTGCCATTGCCTTCTCCATTTGGAAACTAGTAGTATCGATAACAGAGGAGGAGTTAGACTCCAAGTGGTTTTCCCAGTGCCAAGAACCCACGAAAGTATGGATGCTCTCTCCTTGAGTGCAAAGATCTTGGGAAAGAGGAAATCTTGCAACATTTTTCTTAGGCCTAAATGATGGCTAAAACACTTTTATTAATGGAAGTTGAATTTTTATTTTGTCAATTAGAAATGAAAACTTTAGATGTCTGACAATCAAGCAAACTTTTCAAGTCAAACTGAACCCCAATACTGGCAGATGTTTATTTCAATTGGTTTCATGTTGCAGCTTTGTTTTAAATTCCCAGCAGTTCATGTAAGTTTCAGAACAAACTTTTCACACCTATGAATACTTTGATTTAGTAAAACCAAGAGCTAAGGATAAAAGATGGAATAAAAAGCATGCAAAAAATGAGAGAACAAAGATCAATTTAAAAACTTCTTGTACTACAGAATCTGGGACACAACAGAATGATTTGTTCTGGATATCTGCCCCTCTTTTTTGATTCTCATTTGAAGATCAGTTTGCTCAGTAATAAGCTGTTGACAGGACTCAAACGCTTGCCCTTCATAGTTCTTACATACAGTACAGTATACTGTACTATCTCATCAATAGTAAATCCAGGCATCAATGAAGCGCTCCCAAAATTATACTGTCCTTTCCAAGTGGGCCACCCAAAACAGGAGTCCTCCTGGAACACACTAATAAATTCCATTTGGATACCATAATTAGCTATAACAATAAACAAAGAGATAAATAAAAACTAGAAGAAAATGTAAGTAAAGTTATCTCAGGTTAGGAAGTATTCTCCAAAGTAATGAAAAAATTGCCAAAGAAACAGGTCAAAAGGTTTGATGACAAACTTTAAAAACAAATTTAAATAATAATCTGGAGAAAAATAAATCAATAAACTAGAAAAAATAATTGTTACAAACATGGGAAAGAACAATTATCTTTAATATGTAACAAGCTCATAGATGTACTTTTAAAAAACACTAAAAATCTAATAGGAAAATGGATAAAGGAGATGAACAATTCATGAGTCATACACTCTAAGAAATGGCTACTAAAGTATTTTAAAATAAAACCTCACCAGTACCCAACAATTTTGATTTGAAATAACAATAAGAAATCTCTTTTTTTCTATTCATCAAATGAATCAAGATTTGTTTCAATATTAATACCTAGTTTGGGATGTGCATGCATGCTCAGTTACTCAACTGTGACTCTTTGTGACCCTGTGGACCATAGCCTATACAAATTTTTCTTGTCCTGAGAACCTTTAGGATCTATTCCCTTAGTGACTTTCAAAGATACAATGTAATGTTATTAGCTCTGATCACCCTGCTGTGCACTACTGAATATGTATACTTTTTTTAAGTTGTGAATCTAGTCTTTTTTTTTTTTTGGTTGGGCGGAGTCTTCCTTGGGAGTGCAGGCTTTTTCTAGCTGCGGGGAGAGGGGGCTACTCTTCATTACAGTGCGTGGGCTTCTCACTGTGGTTGCTTCTCTTGTTGTGGAGTAGGAGTTCTAAGCCTACTGGCTTCAGTAGTTGCAGCTCTTGGGCTCTAGAGCACGGGCTCAGTAGCTGTGGCTCATGAGCTTAGTTGCTTCGCAGCATGTGGGATCTTTCCGAACTAGGGAACAAACCCATGTCTGCTGCATTGGCAGGCAGATTCCTATCCACTGTACCACCAAGGAAGTCCTAGCCATTCTTTTAAAGGGAACTATTCTACCCTCTAAAGCAGTGGTTCTCAAAGTATGGTGCCTGGATCAGCAGCATCAGCAGCATCTGAAACCATATTAGAAATGCTAATTCTCATG
The DNA here is from genome assembly GCF_019320065.1 of Cervus canadensis. Lineage (NCBI taxonomy): Eukaryota > Metazoa > Chordata > Mammalia > Artiodactyla > Cervidae > Cervus > Cervus canadensis. Next base: position 78,036,364 of record NC_057387.1, on the reverse strand, counting down.
CCCACTGATACACTGATCCCAAAAATTCTAGGGGTGTGACCAGCAATGTGTGTTTGCACAATCCCTCCAGGCGATTCCAATGCACGCTAAAGTCAGAACCATAGCTCCAAAGTTACAGAGGACATACTGGATAAAACGATGTATTAAAAAACATAAGAATGCAATCTATGTGACCAGTTCTCTATTTCTTCAATAAATAAATGGCATGAAGGATGCTGTACAGCAGAAATTAACATTGTAAATCAACTATACTTCAGTTTTTAAAAATGGAATGAGGGGAAAAAAGGTAAAAGAGACATAACAACCAAATTCATGTGCAGACCTTATTTGAATCCTGTTTCAACCACAACAATTGGAAAAAGATGTTTTGAGACAATTAGGAAAGGTTAAACATGATATTAAGGAATTATTATGTCTTTTTGTGTGTGACTATTATAATTTGGTAATGATTTTTATTGAAGTATAGTTGATATCACAATATTATATGTTACAGGTGTACAATACAGTGATTCACAATCTTAAAGGTTATACTCCACTTACAGTGATTATAAAATATTGGTTATATTCCCCATGTTGTACAATATATCCTTGTAGTTTATTTTATACATAATAGTTTCTCTCTCTTAGTCCTCTACCCCTTGCTTACTCCTCCCACTTACCTCTCCCCACTGGTAACCACTAGTTCATCCCCTGGAGCTGTGAGTTCACTTCTTTTTTTTATGTTTACTAGTTTGTTGTATTTTTTTAGATTCCACATATGTTATATCATACAGCATTTGTCTTTCTCTATCTGACTTATTTCACTTGGCATAATGCCCTCCAAGTCCATCCATGTCACTGCAAATGGCTATGATTTTTAAATAATCTTTTAAAAAATTTATCTGTTAGAGATTTTTAAAAACTGCCTTAAAAATATATGAAGCAAATATGGCAAAATGTTAAGAATTATAAAACTTGATTAAACATGATAAAACATGATTAAAAATAGGAGTTATGCTCTTCTTTCTACTTTTCTGTTCTATTGAAATTTTCATAGCAAAAAATAAAAGCCAAGAAAAACTGCAGACCTTTTAGTCAGTAATTCCCATTTTAGAAATTTGCTGTAAGGAGATATTCAATCTCAGAAAATATTTATTTATAAGTATCTTCATTACAGTATTATATATACTATAAACTGTTAGAAACTACAAAAATGTCCAAAGAACAAGAAAAGGATATAATAAATTTTGAGACTTTAATGTAATAGACTATGATGCAGCTATTGGAAGTGTTATATTCCTAAAATGCAAGATCAGAACACAGATAATATCATTATTTTTTGTAAAAAGTAAATGGAAGAAAGACTAGAAGGAACTATAGGTATCTCCCAATTTTCCAGAATTTCCTTTACATCACTTTATTTTTACAAAAGACCTATATTAGTGCCTGTTTTTGCTAACCAAAAGAAATTCAAGAAGGATTTTCACTTTCATGAAAAAAGGCAAAAAGCAAAAACAGTGTTCAGAATTTGTTTTGCAGGAGCTGTTATAGAGTCAGTACACACTGGACAGAAAGAAAGGCACTACCAAGCTCCTTCCCTGGGAACCACACTCAACATCTCAGCATCAAGCTGCCATGGCTTGGAGCTGTGCCTGTGAGCATCTATGTTTTATCTCGATTTACCTTGTCCATTGATTAGCAAGATGTATTCTAAAATAATTGCTTGTTCACTTTATGCCACTTGGCATGTGAAAGTTTTCATAGGAATGCTCCATTTTCGGATAGTAGGAGGAAACCTGTACATCAAAATGTTAAAAAGAGTAGTTGTCTCTCAATATTGAAGCTATGGATTTTATGAACTTTCTCCTTTATAACTTACTATGTTTTCTAAATTATGTATATGAACCCATTCATAATACAAAATATTTTTAATAAGAACCAAGTATGTTGTTATAATGGTTATAAAAATAAGTTGCTATATAATAAAATTAAGACTTTCTTTTTTAAAAGCCTAAGAATCATCTCAGCAATGAGCATTTTTACTTGATGAAAGAGAAGTTATACCTACCCACTACTATTTATTTGATAGTAATTTGTACTGTTTATTTAGTATTTGTGCTATTTATTTGATAGTAATTATATACATTTTTAGACTGTTGTGTTTGTATGTCCATGGACATATTCATTCTACAATATCCAATAAGCAGTTACTGAGTGACTACCACTTGCCAAGAGTTACCAAAACAGGCAAAAGTCCCCATCATTATGAAGCTTACATTCTAATGGAGAGAGACAATTAAGAAAAAATTTTTTAACATTTATGGCATGTCAGAACTTCCCTGGCTGTCCAGTGGTTAAAACTTCACCTTCCAATGTAGGGAGTGAGGGTTCAATCCCTGATCAGGGAGCTAAGATCCCACATGCCTTGTGGCCAAAAAACCAAAACATAAAACAGAAGCATGTTGTAACAAACTCGATAAAGACTTTTAAAATGGTCCACATCAAAAGAATCTTTAAAAAAAATTTATGGCATGTCAAATAATAAGTGCTATGGAGAAAAACAAGAAAGTAAAGGAAAATAGAGAGTGTTGGATTGTTGGAAGAATGAGTAGTTATTCAGTTTTAAACAAAGTAGTTAGTAAAAGCCCAACTGAGAAGGTGATATTTAAGAAAGATATTTAAGAATTAAAGAGAATTCCCTGGTGGGCCAGAGGTTAAGAATCTACCTGCAAATCCAAGGGACATGAGTTCAATCCCAGGTCCAGGAAGATTCCACATGTCTCGAAGCAAATAAGCCTGTGCGTCTCAACTACTGAGCCCACACTCTAGGTTCTGCAAGTCACAACTACTGAGCCTACATACTACAACTACTGAAGCCTGTGTACCTAGAGTCTGTGCTCCACAACAAGAGAAGCCAGCACAATGAGAAGTCCAAGCACCACAAAGAAAAGTAACCTTGGCTCACTGCAACTAGAGAAAGCCCAAAGGCAGCAATGAAAACCCAGCACGACCAAAATTAAATGAATTAATTAATTTTTAAAAAAGAAACACCTGAAGAGGCAAGGGACTGAACCATACTGTATCTGGGGAAGGAGGTCTCAGGCAGAGGAAACAGCAAGTGCAAATGTCCTGAGGCAGAAATATGCCTGGAGCACATAGCTTCTCTCCCTAAACTGAATGAAATTCCTCTGAAAGAATCAAATCATTCACCTGCTTCTTTTGCCACAATCTGAATCACAATGCCTAGAATAGTACTCAGGAAACATTTATTAAAGACAGTGATGCAAGGACTGAAAATTATTAGAATCCATAATCTTTTCTTTCCAAGCCATCCATTACCATTCTCTCATTTCTTTACGAAGAACTTTTTAACATAAGGTCTGTTCAAAATTGGGTATGCTTCAGGAGGCGGAAATGTTTCCTTCTCCAGAGATATTAAAAAAGACCAAAATATCAGTGGGCAGGGATGTGCTAAACGAAATATAAGTATCAGATGAGTTACCAGGCTAGATGGTCCATTGTACGCCTTTCCATCACTCAACAGTCAACAAATGTCATTGAGCAATGAATAAAACCAAAATTCTTGCTTTTCTGAATTAACAATCTTGTCAGTGTCCTAATAGCTTCTATAAACCTAGTGTATTGGCAAATAGTGAATGCTGGCTAAAAAACAAGGAAATCTTCCTTTTAAAAAGTGAACCATTGGGCTCCCCTGGTGGCACAATGGTAAAGAATCCACCTGCCAATGCAGGAGACACAGGTTCCATCCCTGGTCGCAGAAGATCCCACGTGCTGCAGAACAACTAAGCCTGTGCGCCACAACTACTAGGCCTGTACTCTAGAGCGTGAGAGCCACAGCTGCTGACCCAACATGCCGTAAAGCCCGTGTTCCGCAACGAAAGAAGCCACTGCAACAAGAAGCCTGCACACCATAACTAGAGAAGCCCCCACTCTCTCCAACTAGAGGAAAGCCCACACAGCAGCAAAGACCCAGCACAGCCACCAAAAATAGATAAATAAATAAATTTTAAAAAGCAAAGCGTCTTAAAAAAGTGACCATTTATGAAATCAAAAATGGTCATTTATCAGAGAACATGTTCCTCAACTTCTTAAGAGAATATCTTATTTGTATTTGAACCTCTAGGTCTGTCTATCTGTCCCCACTAAGTGTTGACTTAATACATAATCTTGAATAAACTCCGTATTTTCTAGTGTTTCTTCAGGGCTTTGCCTGGCATTTAGTACCTACTCAGTTAATTGTGGATAGAAAGTTGAGTAAGGTATAATCACAAATGACAATCACAAATTGAGCATGTATTTACAAATAATTTGGCTATTTTTTGCACATTAAACAGCCTAAGGCAATGGCACTGATCTCAAGTCGAATATTGCCTATAGTGAAATTGCCAAAAGGAAGACCAACCTTTATTTGCTCATAAAATTCCACTTATTTTAATTAATATATTTATTTACTTTTGACTGTGCTGGGTCTTTGTTGTTGTGCTTGGCTTTCTCTAGTAGCCTCAGGTCAGGGGCTACTCTCTAGCTGTGGTGTGTGGGCTTCTCACTGCAGTGGCTTCTCTTGTTGTGGAGCCCGGGCTCTAGAGCTCACAGGCTTCAGTAGCTGGGGCTCGTCGGGCTCCGTTTCTCCGAGACATGTGGGATTTTCCCAGACCAGAGATCAAAGCCCTATCCCCTGCACTGGTAGGTGGATTCTTAGCTACTGGACCACCAGGGAAGTCCTCACTTATTTTTTTAAAACTATCTGTCCCCAGTAAGAGTTCCCATTGGTTAAAAAACTAGAGACCTTTTAACAATGACCAAAAAAAACAAGATTTTCTGAAAATAAAATCATAGAAATCATAGATTAATGTTTATCATGGGGTGTATTTGTTAGATAACAGTAAGTCACAGTAATAAATAGATACCCCAAATTCAGAGGATTTTGAAGAAAGTTTATCTTCTCTCATACAATAGCCCTTGAGTAGGAAATGACATCCCACTCCAGTATTTTCCCTGGAAAATTCCATGGACAGAGGAGCCTGGCAGGTTATGGTCCATGGGATGGCAAAGAGTTGGACACAACGGAGTGAGCCGTACAGTAGCCCAGGGAAGGAATCCAGATCAGATGTGGTTTGCTCCACACAGGCTTTCAGGGATCCAGGCTAACAGCTCTGCATCTTTAACATACAGCTTACAAGGTTGCCTTTGGGCATCATCACTCCAGTTAGCCAGAAAGAAGAAAGATGAGGAAGGGCATGAGTGGAAGACTGGTGCACTAGACTTGAAAGTGGTATTTATTTATCACCTCCTCTCAAATTCTACATCACATAACCACATCTTATCACAAAAGAAACCAGAAAATACAGTCAAGTTTTGATCCCTGAAGAAGAGGAGAATGTATTTGGTAGATTTTTGGTGATCTCTGCCATAATTGAATTGTAAATGAAACTCTAATTCTTCAAATGCTTTTCCCCTCACCCCCACACCCAGAATATTAAGCAGTGTTTATAGCCTCTGGTTTGCGTACTGAAAAGGACCCTTATAGAACAAGCCTTGTCATAGTTCACAATTTATGAAATAGATTATATTTCAAAAGCCCACTTGTGAGTTTACTAAAATGTATTTTCTAATAGAACTCACACTTATTATCTATCCTATGTAGACAAATACTAGGAAATCCTATGGAAGAATAGCCTGGATGGCTACAGTCTATGGGATTGCAAAAGAGTCAGACACGACTCCACAACTAAACAACAAGACAAACACTCTACACTTGCCAAGTTTTGGATGCAATGTAGAAGTTTCCTCCTCTAGTCTTGGGTAAAAAGAAAAGGTTGGCCAGATAAAGGTAAGTTTTCATTTTCTTCTCCATAGGTGCCTTTCACCTTCAAACTACACTAAAAAATCCCAACCAAATTCATCCCAGTGCCCATTTCCCAATCATTGTTAATGGGACATTTTTTATCTGGATGTTAAAACAGTAGGATTTATATCTTTAAAAATATATTTGCAGATAGACTTATAATAAATAATAGTTGCATTTCTTGAATATTTATTATATACCAGAACTACATTCTCTAAACTTCATTTTACTCATTTATTAAATGGAGATAATAATACTGATCTCATGAAGTTATCGTAAGCCTGAAATGAGACAATGTCAACAGAGTGTCTTGGCCCTTGCCTGACATTAGTAAAATGACTCAATGCATGTGAGCTATGATTTTCCTAATTGGTTTATTATTACTTAGTGATGGGGTGAAAGTGTGAAGAGCTCATTATCACTCAGCACTGTTCCCCTCTCCCCCAGCAAACTCCCTTCTCCCCAACCAATAAAGGAAGTAACAGTCACACTTTTTTGAATGTTGACAGTGGTTCTCAATGATAATGAGCCTGAAGTGCTTGTTAAAAATGGTAAAAAATCCCCATTCAGTGAGTCTGAGGTAAGCCCTGCTGCCTCATTGAACAACACCAGGGGGCACCATTAACATTGTGTTGCATATAAATGGTGCTTCCTGGAGATGTGCAAATTTAGGGTTCTGAAGTTGAAGCCCAGGAAATTGTATTTTTAACAAATACCCAGGTGATTATGGACAATCCTCCAGAGTCTTTGAGACCATTCTAGGGTGACTGCTAAGCGCGGGGGACCTGAGAAAGAACCTGTCCCACAGGTGAACTCAGTGTCTGAAAGTGACTATAACTGAATATCAACAAAATAACATTTTTAAAAGCCATCTATGACAACCTAATCACAGCTTTGTTATTCAAAACTCTTCTCAGGAACTGAATTCAGTGGAATGAGACTTTTACCCGCAATTTCCCTCCAAAGGCTTCACAAGGTTCTTCAGATGTGATCTCATTAATCCTCAGGACAGATCTGTGAGGCAGGTGGCAGATCGGACTTTTCATTACAGGTAGCTTGAGGCACTAGCGGGATTCCCGGCCCCAGAAGACCAGTGTCACTACCTGTATGGGCTTTCTGCAGTCCCCGTAGTCTTCATCTGTAAGACACCAAGCTTCTGCTTTTTGCTGGGGAAATCTTCCCCAGGCCCCACATGAGAAAACTTGTTAAGAAGGCAAATGTCCATCACTTACCCATCCCATTCATTCATAAGTATTTATTAGCTATCACCTGATAACCAATACTTTTTGGAAGTAGGTGGAATTTGAAGTATAAATGCCCAAGTAAGCAATTACATATTCAGCAAGTCACTGTGGGATCATTAGGAGAAAGGAAACACATATTAATTGAGAACCAGTTACTAAATGCAAGTATTGTGCTGAAATCTTTCCTTAGATTATCTCTTTTATTATGTGCAATAATTTAGAGAGGTAATGACAGATAGTATTATTTTTACCATTTTTATAAGAACTGGTCATATACCTGTAGTTAGTACATATTAGAGCCAGACTTTGATCTGAGATTTGTCCATGCTTTTTCCATGGTCCCTACCTTTAAGGAACATACAACTCAATAATAAGGCCAAGTACACAGATGACTTTTAAATAACAATCATGATAAAAGTGAACACTTATTGAGCACTTGGCTAACTTAGCACATTCCAGGCATTGAACCAAGTACTTTATATAGAGTCTTTCATATAGTCTTCACATAAACTTTATGAGATAAATACTATTAATTAGCTCCAATTATAGATGGTTATATATATATATACATATATATATATATATGAGGCTTAGAGAGTAACTTGCCTGCAGGGGAGAAAACTTGAAAAACACCAATACTATTACAAGAGGGAGCTGGCTTGTTCTACAAGGTCCCGAGAACTAAATACAAGACCAAAGGTCAGAAGTTTCAGAGAGCTAGGTTTGGGTTCAAAATGAAGATGATCTTAATGACAACAATCCAAGTGCTGTCTCTGGAGGGGGTGAATTCCCTTTCTCAAGTTTAAACAGTTCATTGCCACTTCAAAGAGACATCATAAGACGAATATTATTATGCCAAGAATGTTACCCTGTTCTCTGCTCCACCACACCCCATTCCCACTTCAACTTCCACACATTCTTCAGATTTCAACCTAAATATCTCTTCCTCAGAGACATCTTTCCAGGTCCTACAGACTCAGAGCCTATATTATATGTTATTTTAGCTCCCTATATTTCTCCTTCATAGCACTTATGAGTGATAGTTGCTCAGTCATGCCTGACTCTTTGCAACTCCATGGACTGTAGCCTGCCAGGCTCCTCTGTTCATGGAATTCTCCAGGCAAGATTACTGGAGTGGGTTGCCATTTCCTTCTCTAGGGGATCCTCCTGACCCAGGGATCCTGCATTGCAGGAGAGTCTTTACCATCTGAGCCACCAGGGAAGCCTACTATTAAGAGACATTTCTAAGTATAAAGACAGGTCAACTTAAAAAGTATCAGCAGGTACATGCTTGACTTTATCTTATAATCTATAAACAATACATTAGAATATGTAATGAATCCATACACCTTTTCCAAAGGAATACCCAAGATGGAAGTAGCAATAAAGTTATAAATGACAGTCATCAATCAGACGAAATAATTTAGATGAAGCTTTTCTCTCTTGAAGAGATGGGGACTGGGCAAGTAGTCAGGAAGGAAATACAATGCGCTTTTAACTTTGTATAGCACTTATAATTGTAATGAAATCATTTATTATGAGACTAATAATGGAAAGTAAGTTCTCATAGAGCAGAGACCACAGGAGGCTTTTTCCTGGATGTTTACTTACCTGGTGTCTACTGGTATCTTGAACACGTTAGATGCTCGGTAAATGTCTGTTGAATGAAGAATGAGTCACTATTGATGGATGATGGGCCTAGAAGTGGATTCTCAGAACTGACTCAGTTGAAGATGACACTAAGTCCCCTCGCTAAGCTTACATTTCAGAGCTACTCACGTTCTTGGGGCCTTTCACACACTTGTTAAAATATCCTGCTCATTGCACGCTCATTCACACTTTACCTTTTCCTTTGTTTGCAGCTCAGAGTCAAAAACCTCATCCACATGGATGCATCCTTATGTTGGAAGCTGTGCAGCAAGGACTAGCATTCATATCCAATACCCTTGGCTTCTCTGCACCAGTTCATTTCATGTTCATCCATGGCTTTGGCCTGCCTATCTCCCTTGTCCATCTGTTTGGACAGCAACGTGCCTGCTTGTGGGTGGTTAGATCCTTGGCACAGGATAGAATTTCCAAACAATGCAAGAGGTTTACATGGGCAAGCTGCACAGCCTAGTCAAAGACATCTGTCTTGTGAGGAGGGTCTTCTCTCTGGGAGTCAGTGTGACTTTACACTTGATTATACCTGTAGAAATTAGATATCCAAACCAAAAGATCAAAATCTCAAAACCAAAATGAGAAATAGTCACAAAACATTCACTTGAAAAATGTAACTGATAGTCCATTCTGGGCTAGGCAGTGGTGGGTGAGTGCTAGGGATTCACAACCCACGAAATCAAGGAAGAGCAATGTGTAAGGTGTGGTGTATAGAAGAAGCTATGGGGGCACCGGGAAGGGGTGAGGGTGCTTGACAGACCCAGAGTCCCTGAGAAAATTCAACATGTGTACCCAGGAAACAGGGCCAGAGGTTTTCTGTACATTGTGTTTTACTAGGCAGCAGAGGAGGAAAAATGAACCACAACAGAGAGAGAACAGCTAAACCCAGAACCCAAGATGTAGCCATGCCAATCAGTGGCAAGCAGGCAAATGGGCAGGAATCAGTGAGGGCCGTGCCAAGGAAATGCAGCCTCTTTCAGTTAAGATAAGAATAAACATTTTCATTCAAGTTACTTAAGATAAAAGAAATGTGGCAACGTGGGGCCTGAGGAAAGGTGAAGTGTGCTCTAAGTAGGCTATGCCTCCTTCCAAGAATAGTGTCAATACCTACATACATTCCCAGGTGAGTGTACACACACACACACAAACACACACACACACACTGTCATGGCAAAGCAACATTGTCTGCTGTGGGGCTGTGTTTTATAGAATTAAGAAGAGAATGAGCCAATTATTACAGCATGTGTGATTCTGGCAAAAGTATTTGTTATTTCAATGGTTTTTTGGAATGAGCCAGGGAACTTTGGAATGTGAATCCTCTGTATAAAAACTCACTGTTCTTTTAAAATGACTAGGCCAACAGGGCCCTATGAATTCCAAAACTGATTTAACCTTCCTAAATGGGAGACGTGGGCGTAATAGGGAGGTAAGTAAAAATGGAAATGATGAAAATGATAAGTAAAAATCATAAAGGAGAAAGAAAGGAAAGAATCTGGTTAGGAAGACTAGGAAAACAACAGCTAGACAAAAGAGAAAAGAAAGTCCTTACCTTCCTGATGCTTTTCTCTTTCAAAGGAAAACAGACAATTATAATAAACAAGTAAACTAACAAATGAGTCCTATCATTTTCAGAGAGTGATGAAATAGGGGGCTGGGGAGGTAATCTTAGGCAGATGGCCAGGGAATCCCTATCTGTAGAGGCCGCATGAGCTGAGACCTGAAATGATGAGAGACAGCCAAGCAATGTCTAGCAAAAGACCAGAGCAGGCAGAAAGAAGGGGAAGTGTACCAGCCCTAAGGTAGGGAGAAGCTCATGTATTTGGAGAACCGGAAAACCAATGATGCTGGAGCCCAGTGAACAAGGGAGTGTGGAAAAAGACAAGGTCAGAGAGCAGTAGGCAGGGGCCGGACCACACAGGGCTTGGCAGGCCATTGGGAGAAGCTTGGGTTTTGTTACAAGTAAAGGGGAAGCTAGCAGAGTACTTGCAGTAAGGGAGGAATGTGATATGATACACATTTTTGAAAGATCATGCTGTCCATTATGTGAAAAATAAAGTATAGAGGGGCAAGAGCAGGAAAAAAAAAAAAGAGAGATGTTAGAAATTTATTGCAACAATACAGATCAAAGATGGTGGAATGTGGCAAGAAATTATCAGATTTAGAATGTATTTTGAAGAAATATACTTGTATTCTTAAGCACCGTGGTGAATTTTTCACTTATTATACACTATCTTATACTCTTCGATATATTTTTATTTTCTATCTTATCTCCTTAGACTGTGGCATTTGTAAGTTACTGATAGAATTTTATATAGCATTATTAATTTATTTAGTAAACATTATGAGCATGTATATCCCAGGTGCTATAGCAGTTTTTTTAAATATTTGTTATATCAGTTGTTTTTTCATTGCCACATTTATTTCTATACACACATGATTTACTTTGCTTATTTTCTATATCTAGAATTTTCCTTTTGAGTAGCTTTCTCCCTCTCTCCTATTTTATATTTGTTCTCTTGGTTCTTTTCATTCCTTTTTCAAGCATTCCTTATTTTACATAGTCATTTTTAGCTAGATCAGAGTTACAAAGTACTTTTCATAAAATATGTAATTTAATAATAATCTTATAAAATAGCTCATGTAAATATTATTATTGCCTTCTTACAGATGAGCAAAGTGAGGCTCAGAGAGGTTAAATGATTCACCCAAGATCAAAATGAGCTGGGGAGAGAGAAACTGAGAGAAGAGTCAAGTTCCCTGGTTCCCAAATCGGTGCCTTACTGCCGCACTACCCCTCTGAGCCACCTGCACTGCCCCCTAGACAGCAGGTGCTCACGCACAGGAGATAATCGGTAACACTGTGACGTGAGGACAACAGTGCTCTCTCTCTGCATTCAGTGTATCTGTTTATATGATTCATGCATTTCTCACTATGCCAAAATGTACCTTAGACTTAGCCTAGGTAGATTTTACCAAAAAACAAAAGCTATTCATAAAAAGACTGGGTCTCAATTCTTTGCACATGGAAAGGTTAGTCATGGCTCAATTCAAGAAACATTTAATTGAGTACCCACCATGGACCAAAATATTTCCTGGAAGAAAGAATAATCATATTATATAAATGTAAGTCCTTATAGCAATCTACTTGGAGAAATGAGAGAGAAAACATAAAAGTATAAGACCATAAAATAACATGTAATAAATGAAGCAATCTGACACTGTGAAGAATATAATATGCATTAGCCTTTTCAAGGTTCTGGAGGTAGAAGGGTGAACAAGACAGGATGGTTCCTGCTCTCATGAAGCTTTTACTCTAGCCTCCTCTCGTAACTGTTATTCTTGCCTTAACAGCTTTGAAAACTTCCTAAGGTTTTTCATAATTAATAATTGCTAACACTTATTGGATGCTTACAGAAATTAATTTATTTGATCCTCTCAACAGCCCTATGAAGTAGATAGCATTATTATCAACTCCATTTTCCAGATTAAAAAAGAAAAGCAGATGACACAGTCAATAAGTGGCAGAATTAGCTTTGAATCCAGGCAGTCTGGCTGCTTAGGAGACTTCTCCTGGTACAGTGGTTAGGAATCTGCCTTGAAATACAGAGGACACGGGTTCGATCCCTGGTTGGGGAACTAAGATGCCATGTGTGGCAGAGCAACTAAGCCCGTGCACTGCAACGTTTGAGTCCGCATGCTCTGGAGCCCATGGGCCACAACTAGAGATCCCATGCACCACAGTGAAAGGTCCTGGGTGACACAGTGAAGACCCCATGTGCCGCAACTAAGACCGGACACAGCAGCCAAATAAATAAACACACACGTTAAAAAATACACATGCTTAGCCCCTGTGCAGGGAGAGATTCAGGTTTTGTGGGGCACGAAGTGAAGTTGCTCAGTCGTGTCCAACTCTTTGCAACCCCATGGGCCTACCACACTCCTCCATCCATGGGATTTTCCAGGCAAGAGTACTGGAGTGGGTTGCCATTTCCTTCTCCAATTCTAGGGACTTCCTTTGAGAAATTAAAAAAAAAAAAAAAGGAGTGAATACAACACTACAAGTCCAAAATTAGGTACAGGGCCTTGGAAGGGGCCAATGCAAAACTAGAGCTTTACTAGTTTCACAATAAACCTACTGGTTTAAAACAGCATAAATTTATTCTCACAGTTCTGGAGGTCAGAAGTCCATAAAATCAAGATGTCAGCAGAGTTGTGTTCTGTCTGCAGGTTTCAGGGAGAATCTGTTTTCTTGCCTTTTCCAGCTTCTGAGGCCACCTGAACTCCTTGGCTTCAGGCCCCTGCCTCATGTCACTCCACCTTCTTGCTTCTTGTCACTTTTCCTGCAACTGACTCTGACTTTCCTGCCTCCTACTTTTTTATTTTTAATTTATTTATTTTTAACTGGAGGATAATTGCTTTACAATGTTGGGTATCGATGTATGGCAAAAACCTGCCTCCTTCTGGTAAGGACCATTGTGATTAGAACATTGGGCCCACTTAGTTAACACAGAATTCTCTCTCCATCTCAAGATCCTTAACTTAATCATACCTGCAAAGTCCCTTTTCCTATGTAAGTAACATATTTCTTTACAGGGTCCCCAGGTTCTGGGGATTAGGACATGGACATGGACATCTTTGGAAGGCTGTTATTCAGCCTACCACAAAAATTAACAATAAAAGACAGTCCAGGCTCTGTGACCATTCTACCCCCAAGAGGCCATAGGCTGAATAGATAGAGTGGCCAGGATTTCTTCTAAGCTAAGGAGTCTGGACTTGTTCTAATAGAGTCATTTTAGAGTACTGAGAGGGTCAAGTCATTAAGAAAATGATGTTGTTAAAAGATTTATTTGAACAACAACAAAAAAGATATATTTGGCGACTGAGTTGTTATTAGCTTCATTTGAATCCATCTCTTTTTCAGCATAATAATATAAACTGATTGCATATAAATTTTCATTGTTATATACCTTCACGTATAAGGCTATATCATAGGTATTACTATAAGGTTTCATTGTTATATACACTCACATATAAGCCTACATCATAGGTATTACTATCTCCATGTAAACATGAGGAAACTGAGTGTAGAGTGATTTCTCCAAGGAGATTATATACAGCTAACACATGGCAGAACCAAGCCAGATAATTTGAGGAGACAGCATAGTGCAGTGGATGAGTACAAATGCCTTTGGAAGCTAATTTGAGTCCAAATATTAACTCAGCCCTTTACTAGCTACGTGACTTTGACCAAGTTACATCACTTCTCTATATTTCATTTCCCTTTTCTCTAAAATGAGGTTAATAATAGTTCCTACCTCACAGGTTTTTGTTAGTATTAAAATAATGCTGGCAAATAAAGTACTTAGCACAGAGCAATCAATAAACAGTAGCTTACTGTTATTACAAATCCTACTCCCTTTCCGTAACATCAAACTCAGATGAGACCATCTGAGATCATACTTTTAAGTCAGCTTATATTTTAACACAGGAAGAGTCAAAATCTGAGTTTAAAAAAAAGGTATTAAAGATACAATATCTTCTAGCACATAAACTTTTCAGTTCTCCTCAATTAAAAAAAAGAAATGTCCCCAGTGTCCCCAAAACATGCTAACAATTTTAACTCCAACTCTCAATTATCCTCAGTATAATTTCCTATATGTCCTAATTTTCTTCAGTCAGAGTCTGATTTTGTTCAGATGGGTTATTTGTGAAAGACCAAATAAAATGTACTTTTGCAGTCAATCAGCATGAGCTGGTTTGTATAACTTCAGTGGACAAGCAAGCACGTGCCAAGTGTCTGAATTAACCTCTACTTTGTGCCCATTTCTAGGAGGAATGAATGAGCAACAGTGGCCTGCTGGCCTAACAGTCTCTGCCCAGTGTCTGGCATCCAGAGACTTTTCCTGGCTGACCTTTTGGAGAATGTCCAACCCTGAGAAAATGGAATCCAAAAGAAGATACAGAATTAGGCTCCAGGTTTTGGAGATTGCACCACATTGGTCACTGGAGTTAAATATGTTCATATCCATCGGCTCTGTGCTCTGTCACGCAAAATATTAAAATGAAATTCAAGGAGAACAGTTTGAAGCAATCCTTCCTGTTCTTGAAAATCACCTTTACCTGCTGGGAACGCTGATAATCCCTTTGTAGCTTACCCGGGGCACATTTATCAGTGAGGCAGCTAAGCCAATTGCGGTTGCATTCACAGGTGACCGTGCTGTCTGCCTGCCTTCCCAGAGATACAGGAAACAAAACCAAACCGGTGGTGAGGAGCTGGCCCGGCATATTCGCACAAGAGGGTGGCCCAGCCAGGCTTCTGTTTTTATGGATGGGAGCAGTCGGCCCTCTGCGGCCCAGCCTCTGAATTCACAGGCTCCTCTTACTATGCAAACCACGATTCTGAAAAATAAAAGGGGATCTCGAGCAGAAAAAGGGATTACAAATAAGGACCATTCGACAACAATAACCAAAAAATAAACCCTGGCAGCCACCTTGCTAAGTGGGCCTGGTAGATGCCAGTCCTGCCTTCTCAGTTCCTGCTCCCATCAGTAGCACAACAAATTATCTAGTTTCCTAAATCTGATGGGCTCTG